>NC_039361.1:123002127-123054237 GCF_003573695.1 Papaver somniferum | reverse complement strand
TAATAGATGTTACCTGGAACGCTAAAAACTGTTTAAAACATCTAATAATATACAAAAACTGGTACATTTAAGAGGAAGGTTCAAAAGACTAAACAGAAGTATAGGTGAATGCTTAGTTTCATAGTAGGCTTGTTATCAATAACTCATAGTCCTCTAAAATTAAAGAATTAATAGATGTCACCTGGAATGGTAGAAACTGTTTAAAACATCTAATAATATACAAAAACTGGTACATTTAAGAGGATGGTTCAAAAGAATACATATAAGTATAGGTGAATTCTTAGTTTCATAGTAGGCTTGTTATCAATAACTCATAATCCTCTAAAATTAAAGAATTAATAGATGTAACCTGGAACGCAAGAAACTGTTAAAACATTTAATGATATACAAAAACTGGTATATTTAAGAGGATGGTTCAAAAGAATACACAGAAGTATAGGTGAATGCGTAGTTTCATAGTAAGCTTGTTATCAATAACTATTAGTCCTCTAAAATTAAAGTATTGATAGATGTCACCTGGAACGCTAGAAACTGTTTAAAACATCTAATAATATACAAAAACTGGTACATTTTAGAGGAAAGTTCAAAAGAATACATGGAAGTATAGGTGACTGCTTAGTTTCATAGTAGGCTTGTTATCAATAACTCATAGTCCTCTAAAATTAAAGAATTAATAGATGTCGCCTGGAATGGAAGAAACTGTTTAAAACATCTAATAATATACAAAAACTGGTACATTTAAGAGGATGGTTCAAAAGAATACATATAAGTATAGGTGAATGCTTAGTTTCATAGTAAGCTTGTTATCAATAACTATTAGTCCTCTAAAATTAAAGTATTGATAGATGTCACCTGGAATGCTAGAAACTGTTTAAAACATCAAATAATATACAAAAAATGGTATATTTTAGAGGAAAGTTCAAAAGAATACACGGAAGTATAGGTGACTGCTTAGTTTCATAGTAGGCTTGTTATCAATAACTCATAGTCCTCTAAAATTAAAGAATTAATAGATGTTACCTGGAACGCTAAAAACTGTTTAAAACATCTAATAATCTACAAAAAATGGTACATTTAAGAGGAAGGTTCAAAAGACTACACAGAAGTATAGGTGAATGCTTAGTTTCATAGTAGGCTTGTTATCAATAACTCATAGTCCTCTAAAATTAAAGAATTAATAGATGTCACCTGGAACCGTATAAACAGTTTAAAACATCTAATAGTATACAAAAACTCGTCTATTTAAGAGGACGGTTCAAAAGACTACATATAAGTATTGGTGAATTCTTAGTTTCATAGTAGGCTTGTTATTAATAACTATCAGTCCTCTAAAATTAAAGTATTGATAGATGTCACCTAGAACGCTAGAAACTGTTTAAAACATCTAATAATATACAAAAACTGGTATATTTTAGAGGAAAGTTCAAAAGAATACACAGAAGTATAGGTGACTGCTTAGTTTCATAGTAGGCTTGTTATCAATAACTCATAGTCCTCTAAAATTAAAGAATTAATAGATGTTACCTGGAACGCTAAAAACTGTTTAAAACATCTAATAATATACAAAAACTGGTACATTTAAGAGGAAGGTTCAAAAGACTACACAGAAGTATAGGTGAATGCTTAGTTTCATAGTAGGCTTGTTATCAATAACTCATAGTCCTCTAAAATTAAAGAATTAATAGATGTCACCTGGAACGGTAGAAACTGTTTAAAAAATCTAATAATATACAAAAACTAGTACATTTAAGAGGATGGTTAAAAAGAATACATATAAATATAGGTGAATGCTTAGTTTCATAGTAGGCTTGTTATCAATAACTCATAGTCCTCTAAAATTAAAGAATTAATAGATGTCACCTGGAACGCTAAAAATTGTTTAAAACATCTAATAATATACAATAACTGGTACATTTAGGAGGATGGTTCAAAAGAATACATAATAGTATAAGTGAATGCTTAGTTTCATAGTAGGCTTGTTATCAATAACTATTAGTCCTCTAAAATTAAAGTATTGATAGCTGTCACCTGGAATGCTAGAAACTGTTTAAAACATCAAATAATATACAAAAACTGGTATATTTTAGAGGAAAGTTCAAAAGAATACACGGAAGTATAGGTGACTGCTTAGTTTCATAGTAGGCTTGTTATCAATAACTCATAGTCCTCTAAAATTAAAGAATTAATAGATGTCACCTGGAACGCTAAAAACTGGTTAAAACATCTAATAATATACAAAAACAGGTACATTTAAGAGGAAGGTTCAAAAGATTACATAGAAGTATAGGTGAATGCTTAGTTTCATAGTGGGCTTGTTATCAACAACTCATAGTCCTCTAAAATTAAAGAATTAATAGATGTCACCTGGAACGCTAAAAACTGTTTAAAACATCTAATAATATACAATAACGGGTACATTTAAGAGGATGGTTCAAAAGAATACATATAAGTATATGTGAATGCTTAGTTTCATAGTAGGCTTGTTATCAATAACTATTAGTCCTCTAAAATTAAAGTATTGATAGCTGTCACCTGGAATGCTAGAAACTGTTTAAAACATCAAATAATTTACAAAAACTTGTACATTTAAGAGGATGGTTCAAAAGACTACACAGAAGTATAGGTGACTGCTTAGTTTCATAGTAGGCTTGTTATCAATAACTCATAGTCCTCTAAAATTGAAGAATTACTAGATGTCACCTGGAACGCAAGAAACTGTTTTAAACATTTAATAATTTACAAAAACTGGTACATTTAAGAGGATGGTTCAAAAGAATACACAGAAGTATAGGTGAATGCTTAGTTTCATAGTAGGCTCGTTATCAATAACTATTAGTCCTCTAAAATTAAAGTATTGATAGATGTCACCTGGAATGCTAGAAACTGTTTAAAACATCTAATAATATACAAAAACTGGTATATTTTAGAGGAAAGTTCAAAAGAATACACAGAAGTATAGGTGACTGCTTAGTTTCATAGTAGGCTTGTTATCAATAACTCATAGTCCTCTAAAATTAAAGAATTAATAGATGTTACCTGGAACGCTAAAAACTGTTTAAAACATCTAATAATATTCAAAAACTGGTACATTTAAGAGGAAGGTTCAAAAGACTAAACAGAAGTATAGGTGAATGCTTAGTTTCATAGTAGGCTTGTTATCAATAACTCATAGTCCTCTAACATTAAAGAATTAATAGATGTCACCTGGAATGGTAGAAACTGTTTAAAACATCTAATAATATACAAAAACTGGTACATTTAAGAGGATGGTTCAAAAGAATACATATAAGTATAGGTGAATTCTTAGTTTCATAGTAGGCTTGTTATCAATAACTCATAATCCTCTAAAATTAAAGAATTAATAGATGTAACCTGGAACGCAAGAAACTGTTAAAACATTTAATGATATACAAAAACTGGTATATTTAAGAGGATGGTTCAAAAGAATACACAGAAGTATAGGTGAATGCGTAGTTTCATAGTAGGCTTGTTATCAATAACTATTAGTCCTCTAAAATTAAAGTATTGATAGATGTCACCTGGAACGCTAGAAACTGTTTAAAACATCTAATAATATACAAAAACTGGTACATTTTAGAGGAAAGTTCAAAAGAATACATGGAAGTATAGGTGACTGGTTAGTTTCATAGTAGGCTTGTTATCAATAACTCATAGTCCTCTAAAATTAAAGAATTAATAGATGTCACATGGAATGGAAGAAACTGTTTAAAACATCTAATAATATACAAAAACTGGTACATTTAAGAGGATGGTTCAAAAGAATACATATAAGTATAGGTGAATGCTTAGTTTCATAGTAAGCTTGTTATCAATAACTATTAGTCCTCTAAAATTAAAGTATTGATAGATGTCACCTGGAATGCTAGAAACTGTTTAAAACATCAAATAATATACAAAAACTGGTATATTTTAGAAGAAAGTTCAAAAGAATACACAGAAGTATAGGTGACTGCTTAGTTTCATAGTAGGCTTGTTATCAATAACTCATAGTCCTCTAAAATTAAAGAATTAATAGATGTCACATAGAACGCTAAAAACTGTTTAAAACATCTATTAATATACAAAAACTGGTACATTTAAGAGGAAGGTTCAAAATACTACAAAGAATTATAGGTGAATGCTTAGTTTCATAGTACACTTGTTATCAATAACTCATAGTCCTCTAAAATTAAAGAATTAATAGATGCCACCTGGAACCATAGAAACTGTTTAAAACATCTAATAATATACAAAAACTCGTCTATGTAAGAGGACGGTTCAAAGGACTACATATAAGTATTGGTGAATGCTTAGTTTCATAGTAGGCTTGTTATCAATAACTCATAATCCTCTAAAATTAAAGAGTTAATAGATGTCACCTGGAACGCAAAAAAGTGTTTAAAACATTAATAATATATAAAACTGGTACATTGAAGAGGATGGTTCAAAAGAATACACAGAAGTATAGGTGAATGCTTAGATTCATAGTAGGCTTGTTATCAATAACTATTAGTCCACTAAATATAAATAATTAATAGATGTCACCTGGAACGGTAGAAACTGTTTAAAACATTTAATAATATACAAAAACTGGTACATTTAAGAGGAAAGTTCAAAAGAATACACAGAAGTATAGGTGACTGCTTAGTTTCATAGTAGGCTTGTTATCAATAACTCATAGTCCTCTAAAATTAAAGAATTAATAGATGTCACCTGGAACGCTAAAAACTGGTTAAAACATCTAATAATATACAAAAACAGGTACATTTAAGAGGAAGGTTCAAAAGATTACATAGAAGTATAGGTGAATGCTTAGTTTCATAGTGGGCTTGTTATCAACAACTCATAGTCCTCTAAAATTAAAGAATTAATAGATGTCACCTGGAACGCTAAAAACTGTTTAAAACATCTAATAATATACAATAACTGGTACATTTAAGAGGATGGTTCAAAAGAATACATATAAGTATAGGTGAATGCTTAGTTTCATAGTAGGCTTGTTATCAATAACTATTAGTCCTCTAAAATTAAAGTATTGATAGCTGTCACATGGAATGCTAGAAAATGTTTAAAACATCAAATAATATACAAAAACTGGTATATTTTAGAGGACAGTTCAAAAGAATACACAGAAGTATAGGTGACTGCTTAGTTTCATAGTAGGCTTGTTATCAATAACTCATAGTCCTCTAAAATTAAAGAATTAATAGATGTCACCTGGAACGGAAGAAACTGTTTAAAACATTTAATAATATATAAAAACTGGTACATTTAAGAGGATGGTTCAAAAGAATACATATAAGTATAGGTGAATGCTTAGTTTCATAGTAAGCTTGTTATCAATAACTATTATTCCTCTAAAATTAAAGTATTCATAGATGTCACCTGGAATGCTAGAAACTGTTTAAAACATCAAACAATATACAAAAACCGGTATATTTTAGAGGAAAGTTCAAAATAATACACAGGTGACTACTTAGTTTCATAGTAGGCTTGTTATCAATAACTCATAGTCCTTTAAAATTAAAGAATTAATAGATGTCACCTGGAACGCTAAACACTGTTTAAAACATCTAATAATATACAAAATCTGGTACATTTAAGAGGAAGGTTCAAAAGACTACACAGAAGTATATGTGAATGCTTAGTTTCATAGTAGGCTTGTTATCAATAACTCATAGTCCTCTAAAATTAAAGAATTAATAGATGTCACCTGGAACGGTTGAAACTGTTTAAAAAATCTAATAATATACAAAAACTAGTACATTTAAGAGGATGGTTCAAAATAATACATATAAATATAGGTGAATGCTTAGTTTCATAGTAGGCTTGTTATCAATAACTATTAGTCCTCTAAAATTAAAGTATTGATAGATGTCACCTGGAATGCTAGAAACTGTTTAAAACATCAAATAATATACAAAAACTAGTATATTTTAGAGGAAAGTTCAAAAGAATACACATAAGTATAGGTGACTGCTTATTTTCATAGTAGGCTTGGTATCAATAACTCATAGTCCTTTAAAATTAAAGAATTAATATATGTCACCTGGAACGCTAAAAACTGTTTAAAACATCTAATAATATACAAAAACTGGTACATTTAAGAGGAAGGTTCAAAAGACTACACAAAAGTATATGTGAATGCTTAGTTTCATAGTAGGCTTGTTATTAATAACTCATAGTCCTCTAAAATTAAAGAATTAATAGATGTCACCTGGAATGGTAAAAACTGTATAAAACATTTAATAAGATACAAAAAATGGTACATTTAAGAGGATGGTTCAAAAGAATACATATAAGTATAGGTGAATGCTTAGTTTCATAGTAGGCTTGTTATCAATAACTATTAGTCCTCTAAAATTAAAGTATTGATAGATGTCACCTGGAACGCTAAAAACTGTTTAAAACATCTATTAATATACAAAAACTGGTACATTTAAGAGGCAGGTTCAAAAGACTACAAAGAATTATAGGTGAATGCTTAGTTTCATAGTACACTTGTTATCAATAACTCATAGTCCTCTAAAATTAAAGAATTAATAGATGTCACCTGGAACGGAAGAAACTGTTTAAAATATTTAATAATATATAAAAACTGGTACATTTAAGAGGATGGTTCAAAAGAATACATATATAAGTATAGGTGAATGCTTAGTTTCATAGTAAGCTTGTTATCAATAACTATTATTCCTCTAAAATTAAAGTATTGATAGATGTCACCTGGAATGCTAGAAACTGTTCAAAACATCAAACAATATACAAAAACCGGTATATTTTAGAGGAAAGTTCAAAAGAATACACAGAAGTATAGGTGACTGCTTAGTTTCATAGTAGGCTTGTTATCAATAACTCATAGTCCTTTAAAATTAAAGAATTAATAGATGTCACCTGGAACGCTAAACACTATTTAAAACATCTAATAATATACAAAATCTGGTACATTTAAGAGGAAGGTTCAAAAGACTACACAGAAGTATATGTGAATGCTTAGTTTCATAATAGGCTTGTTATCAATAACTCATAGTCCTCTAAAATTAAAGAATTAATAGATGTCACCTGGAACGGTTGAAACTGTTTAAAAAATCTAATAATATACAAAAACTAGTACATTTAAGAGGATGGTTCAAAATAATACATATAAATATAGGTGAATGCTTAGTTTCATAGTAGGCTTGTTATCAATAACTATTAGTCCTCTAAAATTAAAGTATTGATAGATGTCACCTGGAATGCTAGAAACTGTTTAAAACATCAAATAATATACAAAAACTAGTATATTTTAGAGGAAAGTTCAAAAGAATACACAGAAGTATAGGTGACTGCTTAGTTTCATAGTAGGCTTGTTATCAATAACTCATAGTCCTTTAAAATTAAAGAATTAATATATGTCACCTGGAACGCTAAAAACTGTTTAAAACATCTAATAATATACAAAAACTGGTACATTTAAGAGGAAGGTTCAAAAGACTACACAGAAGTATATGTGAATGCTTAGTTTCATAGTAGGCTTGTTATCAATAACTCATAGTCCTCTAAAATTAAAGAATTAATAGATGTCACCTGGAACGGTAGAAACTGTTAAAAAAATCTAATAATATACAAAAACTAGTACATTTAAGAGGATGGTTCAAAATAATACATATAAATATAGGTGAATGCTTAGTTTCATAGTAGGCTTGTTATCAATAACTCATAATCCTCTAAAATTAAAGATTAATAGATGTCACCTGGAACGCAAGAAACTGTTAAAACATTTAATGATATACAAAAACTGGTATATTTAAGAGGATGGTTCAAAAGAATACACAGAAGTATAGGTGAATGCTTAGATTCATAGTAGGCTTGTTATCAATAACTATTAGTCCTCTAAATATATAAAGAATTAATAGATGTCACCGGGAATGGTAGAAACTGTATAAAACATTTAATAAGATACAAAATATGGTACATTTAAGAGGATGGTTCAAAAGAATACATATAAGTATAGGTGAATGAGTAGTTTCATAGTAGGCTTGTTATCAATAACTATTAGTCCTCTAAAATTAAAGTATTATAGATGTCACCTGGAACGCTAGAAACTGTTTAAAACATCTAATAATATACAAACACTGGTACATTTTAGAGGAAAGTTCAAATGATTACATGGAAGTATAGGTGACTGCTTAGTTTCATAGTAGGCTTGTTATCAATAACTCATAGTCCTCGAAAATTAAAGAATTAATAGATGTCCCCTGGAACGCTAAAAACTGGTTAAAACATCTAATAATATACAAAAACAGGTACATTTAAGAGGAAGGTTCAAAAGACTACAAAGAATTATAGGTGAATGCTTAGTTTCATAGTACACTTGTTATCAATAACTCATAGTCCTCTAAAATTAAAGAATTAATAGATGTCACCTGGAACGGAAGAAACTGTTTAAAATATTTAATAATATATAAAAACTGGTACATTTAAGAGGATGGTTCAAAAGAATACATATAAGTATAGGTGAATGCTTAGTTTCATAGTAAGCTTGTTATCAATAACTATTATTCCTCTAAAATTAAAGTATTGATAGATGTCACCTGGAATGCTAGAAACTGTTCAAAACATCAAACAATATACAAAAAACGGTATATTTTAGAGGAAAGTTCAAAAGAATACACAGAAGTATAGGTGACTGCTTAGTTTCATAGTAGGCTTGTTATCAATAACTCATAGTCCTTTAAAATTAAAGAATTAATAGATGTCACCTGGAACGCTAAACATTGTTTAAAACATCTAATAATATACAAAATCTGGTACATTTAAGAGGAAGGTTCAAAAGACTACACAGAAGTATATGTGAATGCTTAGTTTCATAGTAGGCTTGTTATCAATAACTCATAGTCCTCTAAAATTAAAGAATTAATAGATGTCACCTGGAACGGTTGAAACTGTTTAAAAAATCTAATAATATACAAAAACTAGTACATTTAAGAGGATGGTTCAAAATAATACATATAAATATAGGTGAATGCTTAGTTTCATAGTAGGCTTGTTATCAATAACTATTAGTCCTCTGAATATAAAGAATTAATAGATGTCACATGGAATGGTAGAAACTGTATAAAACATTTAATAAGATACAAAATATGGTACATTTAAGAGGATGGTTCAAAATAATACATATAAGTATAGGTGAATGCGTAGTTTCATAGTAGGCTTGTTATCAATAACTATTAGTCCTCTAAAATTAAAGTATTGATAGATGTCACCTGGGACGCTAGAAACTGTTTAAAACATCTAATAATATACAAAAACTGGTACATTTTAGAGGAAAGTTAAAAAGAATACACGGAAGTATAGGTGACTGCTTAGTTTCATAGTAGGCTTGTTATCAATAACTCATAGTCCTCTAAAATTAAAGAATTAATAGATGTCACCTGGAATGCTAAAAACTGTTTAAAACATCTAATAATATACAAAAACTGGTACATTTAAGAGGAAGGTTCAAAAGATTACACAGAAGTATAGGTGAATGCTTAGTTTCATAGTAGGCTTGTTATCAATAACTCATAGTCCTCTAAAATTAAAGAATTAATAGATGTCACCTGGAATGCTAAAAACTGTTTAAAACATCTAATAATATACAAAAACTGGTACATTTAAGAGGAAGGTTCAAAAGATTACATGGAAGTATAGGTGACTGCTTAGTTTCATAGTAGGCTTGTTATCAATAATTCATAGTCCTCGAAAATTAAAGAATTAATAGATGTCATCTGGAACGCTAAAAACTGTTTAAAACATCTAATAATATACAAAAACTGGTACATTTAAGAGTAAGGTTCAAAACATTACACAGAAGTATAGGTGAATGCTTAGTTTCATAGTAGGCTTGTTATCAATAACTCATAGTCTTCTAAAATTAAAGAATTAATAGATGTCACCTGGAACGCTAAAAACATCTAATAATATACAATAACTGGTACATTTAAGAGGATGGTTCAAAAGAATACATATAAGTATAGGTGAATGCTTAGTTTCATAGTAGGCTTGTTATCAATAACTATTAGTCCTCTAAAATTAAAGTATTGATAGCTGTCACCTGGAATGCTAGAAAATGTTTAAAACATCAAATAATATACAAAAACTGGTATATTTTAGAGGACAGTTCAAAAGAATACACAGAAGTATAGGTGACTGCTTAGTTTCATAGTAGGCTTGTTATCAATAACTCATAGTCCTCTAAAATTAAAGAATTAATAGATGTCACCTGGAACGGAAGAAACTGTTTAAAACATTTAATAATATATAAAAACTGGTACATTTAAGAGGATGGTTCAAAAGAATACATATAAGTATAGGTGAATGCTTAGTTTCATAGTAAGCTTGTTATCAATAACTATTATTCCTCTAAAATTAAAGTATTCATAGATGTCACCTGGAATGCTAGAAACTGTTTAAAACATCAAACAATATACAAAAACCGGTATATTTTAGAGGAAAGTTCAAAATAATACACAGGTGACTGCTTAGTTTCATAGTAGGCTTGTTATCAATAACTCATAGTCCTTTAAAATTAAAGAATTAATAGATGTCACCTGGAACGCTAAACACTGTTTAAAACATCTAATAATATACAAAATCTGGTACATTTAAGAGGAAGGTTCAAAAGACTACACAGAAGTATATGTGAATGCTTAGTTTCATAGTAGGCTTGTTATCAATAACTCATAGTCCTCTAAAATTAAAGAATTAATAGATGTCACCTGGAACGGTTGAAACTGTTTAAAAAATCTAATAATATACAAAAACTAGTACATTTAAGAGGATGGTTCAAAATAATACATATAAATATAGGTGAATGCTTAGTTTCATAGTAGGCTTGTTATCAATAACTATTAGTCCTCTAAAATTAAAGTATTGATAGATGTCACCTGGAATGCTAGAAACTGTTTAAAACATCAAATAATATACAAAAACTAGTATATTTTAGAGGAAAGTTCAAAAGAATACACATAAGTATAGGTGACTGCTTATTTTCATAGTAGGCTTGGTATCAATAACTCATAGTCCTTTAAAATTAAAGAATTAATATATGTCACCTGGAACGCTAAAAACTGTTTAAAACATCTAATAATATACAAAAACTGGTACATTTAAGAGGAAGGTTCAAAAGACTACACAAAAGTATATGTGAATGCTTAGTTTCATAGTAGGCTTGTTATTAATAACTCATAGTCCTCTAAAATTAAAGAATTAATAGATGTCACCTGGAATGGTAAAAACTGTATAAAACATTTAATAAGATACAAAAAATGGTACATTTAAGAGGATGGTTCAAAAGAATACATATAAGTATAGGTGAATGCTTAGTTTCATAGTAGGCTTGTTATCAATAACTATTAGTCCTCTAAAATTAAAGTATTGATAGATGTCACCTGGAACGCTAAAAACTGTTTAAAACATCTATTAATATACAAAAACTGGTACATTTAAGAGGCAGGTTCAAAAGACTACAAAGAATTATAGGTGAATGCTTAGTTTCATAGTACACTTGTTATCAATAACTCATAGTCCTCTAAAATTAAAGAATTAATAGATGTCACCTGGAACGGAAGAAACTGTTTAAAATATTTAATAATATATAAAAACTGGTACATTTAAGAGGATGGTTCAAAAGAATACATATAAGTATAGGTGAATGCTTAGTTTCATAGTAAGCTTGTTATCAATAACTATTATTCCTCTAAAATTAAAGTATTGATAGATGTCACCTGGAATGCTAGAAACTGTTCAAAACATCAAACAATATACAAAAACCGGTATATTTTAGAGGAAAGTTCAAAAGAATACACAGAAGTATAGGTGACTGCTTAGTTTCATAGTAGGCTTGTTATCAATAACTCATAGTCCTTTAAAATTAAAGAATTAATAGATGTCACCTGGAACGCTAAAAACTGTTTAAAACATCTAATAATATACAAAAAATGGTACATTTAAGAGGAAGGTTCAAAAGACTACACAGAAGTATATGTGAATGCTTAGTTTCATAGTAGGCTTGTTATCAATAACTCATAGTCCTCTAAAATTAAAGAATTAATAGATGTCACCTGGAACGGAAGAAAATGTTTAAAACATCTAATAATATACAAAAACTGGTACATTTAAGAGGATGGTTCAAAATAATACATATAAGTATAGGTGAATGCTTAGTTTCATAGTAGGCTTGTTATCAATAACTCATAGTCCTCTAAAATTAAAGAATTAATAGATGTCACCTGGAACGGAAGAAACTGTTTAAAACATTTAATAATATATAAAAACTGGTACATTTAAGAGGATGGTTCAAAAGAATACATATAAGTATAGGTGAATGCTTAGTTTCATAGTAAGCTTGTTATCAATAACTATTATTCCTCTAAAATTAAAGTATTGATTGATGTCACCTGGAACGCTAAAAACTGTTTAAAACATCTATTAATATACAAAAACTGGTACATTTAAGAGGAAGGTTCAAAAGACTACAAAGAATTATAGGTGAATGCTTAGTTTCATAGTACACTTGTTATCAATAACTCATAGTCCTCTAAAATTAAAGAATTAATAGATGTCACCTGGAACGGAAGAAACTGTTTAAAATATTTAATAATATATAAAAACTGGTACATTTAAGAGGATGGTTCAAAAGAATACATATAAGTATAGGTGAATGCTTAGTTTCATAGTAAGCTTGTTATCAATAACTATTATTCCTCTAAAATTAAAGTATTGATAGATGTCACCTGGAATGCTAGAAACTGTTCAAAACATCAAACAATATACAAAAACCGGTATATTTTAGAGGAAAGTTCAAAAGAATACACAGAAGTATAGGTGACTGCTTAGTTTCATAGTAGGCTTGTTATCAATAACTCATAGTCCTTTAAAATTAAAGAATTAATAGATGTCACCTGGAACGCTAAAAACTGTTTAAAACATCTAATAATATACAAAAACTGGTACATTTAAGAGGAAGGTTCAAAAGACTACACAGAAGTATATGTGAATGCTTAGTTTCATAGTAGGCTTGTTATCAATAACTCATAGTCCTCTAAAATTAAAGAATTAATAGATGTCACCTGGAACGGAAGAAAATGTTTAAAACATCTAATAATATACAAAAACTGGTACATTTAAGAGGATGGTTCAAAATAATACATATAAGTATAGGTGAATGCTTAGTTTCATAGTAGGCTTGTTATCAATAACTCATAGTCCTCTAAAATTAAAGAATTAATAGATGTCACCTGGAACGGAAGAAACTGTTTAAAACATTTAATAATATATAAAAACTGGTACATTTAAGAGGATGGTTCAAAAGAATACATATAAGTATAGGTGAATGCTTAGTTTCATAGTAAGCTTGTTATCAATAACTATTATTCCTCTAAAATTAAAGTATTGATTGATGTCACCTGGAACGCTAAAAACTGTTTAAAACATCTATTAATATACAAAAACTGGTACATTTAAGAGGAAGGTTCAAAAGACTACAAAGAATTATAGGTGAATGCTTAGTTTCATAGTACACTTGTTATCAATAACTCATAGTCCTCTAAAATTAAAGAATTAATAGATGTCACCTGGAACGGAAGAAACTGTTTAAAATATTTAATAATATATAAAAACTGGTACATTTAAGAGGATGGTTCAAAAGAATACATATAAGTATAGGTGAATGCTTAGTTTCATAGTAAGCTTGTTATCAATAACTATTATTCCTCTAAAATTAAAGTATTGATAGATGTCACCTGGAATGCTAGAAACTGTTCAAAACATCAAACAATATACAAAAACCGGTATATTTTAGAGGAAAGTTCAAAAGAATACACAGAAGTATAGGTGACTGCTTAGTTTCATAGTAGGCTTGTTATCAATAACTCATAGTCCTTTAAAATTAAAGAATTAATAGATGTCACCTGGAACGCTAAACACTGTTTAAAACATCTAATAATATACAAAAACAAGTACATTTAAGAGGATGGTTCAAAATAATACATATAAGTATAGGTGACTGCTTAGTTTCATAGTAGGCTTGTTATCAATAACTCATAGTCCTTTAAAATTAAAGAATTAATAGATGTCACCTGGAACGCTAAACACTGTTTAAAACATCTAATAATATACAAAAACTGGTACATTTAAGAGGATGGTTCAAAATAATACATATAAGTATAGGTGAATGCTTAGTTTCATAGTAGGCTTGTTATCAATAACTCATAGTCCTCTAAAATTAAAGAATTAATAGATGTCACCTGGAACGGAAGAAACTGTTTAAAATATTTAATAATATATAAAAACTGGTACATTTAAGAGGATGGTTCAAAAGAATACATATAAGTATAGGTGAATGCTTAGTTTCATAGTAAGCTTGTTATCAATAACTATTATTCCTCTAAAATTAAAGTATTGATAGATGTCACCTGGAATGCTAGAAACTGTTCAAAACATCAAACAATATACAAAAACCGGTATATTTTAGAGGAAAGTTCAAAAGAATACACAGAAGTATAGGTGACTGCTTAGTTTCATAGTAGGCTTGTTATCAATAACTCATAGTCCTTTAAAATTAAAGAATTAATAGATGTCACCTGGAACGCTAAACACTGTTTAAAACATCTAATAATATACAAAATCTGGTACATTTAAGAGGAAGGTTCAAAAGACTACACAGAAGTATATGTGAATGCTTAGTTTCATAGTAGGCTTGTTATCAATAACTCATAGTCCTCTAAAATTAAAGAATTAATAGATGTCACCTGGAACGGTTGAAACTGTTTAAAAAATCTAATAATATACAAAAACTAGTACATTTAAGAGGATGGTTCCCAATAATACATATAAATATAGGTGAATGCTTAGTTTCATAGTAGGCTTGTTATCAATAACTATTAGTCCTCTAAAATTAAAGTATTGATAGATGTCACCTGGAATGCTAGAAACTTTTTAAAAAATCAAATAATATACAAAAACTAGTATATTTTAGAGGAAAGTTCAAAAGAATACACAGAAGTATAGGTGACTGCTTAGTTTCATAGTAGGCTTGTTATCAATAACTCATAGTCCTTTAAAATTAAAGAATTAATATATGTCACCTGGAACGCTAAAAACTGTTTAAAACATCTAATAATATACAAAAACTGGTACATTTAAGAGGAAGGTTCAAAAGACTACACAGAAGTATATGTGAATGCTTAGTTTCATAGTAGGCTTGTTATCAATAACTCATAGTCCTCTAAAATTAAAGAATTAATAGATGTCACCTGGAACGGTAGAAACTGTTAAAAAAATCTAATAATATACAAAAACTAGTACATTTAAGAGGATGGTTCAAAATAATACATATAAATATAGGTGAATGCTTAGTTTCATAGTAGGCTTGTTATCAATAACTCATAATCCTCTAAAATTAAAGATTAATAGATGTCACCTGGAACGCAAGAAACTGTTAAAACATTTAATGATATACAAAAACTGGTATATTTAAGAGGATGGTTCAAAAGAATACACAGAAGTATAGGTGAATGCTTAGATTCATAGTAGGCTTGTTATCAATAACTATTAGTCCTCTGAATATAAAGAATTAATAGATGTCACCTGGAATGGTAGAAACTGTATAAAACATTTAATAAGATACAAAATATGGTACATTTAAGAGGATGGTTAAAAAGAATACATATAAGTATAGGTGAATGCGTAGTTTCATAGTAGGCTTGTTATCAATAACTATTAGTCCTCTAAAATTAAAGTATTGATAGATGTCACCTGGGACGCTAGAAACTGTTTAAAACATCTAATAACATACAAAAACTGGTACATTTTAGAGGAAAGTTAAAAAGAATACATGGAAGTATAGGTGACTGCTTAGTTTCATAGTAGGCTTGTTATCAATAACTCATAGTCCTCTAAAATTAAAGAATTAATAGATGTCACCTGGAATGCTAAAAACTCTTTAAAACATCTAATAATATACAAAAACTGGTACATTTAAGAGGAAGGTTCAAAAGATTACACAGAAGTATAGGTGAATGCTTAGTTTCATAGTAGGCTTGTTATCAATAACTCATAGTCCTCTAAAATTAAAGAATTAATAGATGTCACCTGGAACGCTAAAAACTGTTTAAAACATCTAATAATATACAAAAACTGGTAAATTTTAGAGGAAAGTTAAAAAGAATACACGGAAGTATAGGTGACTACTCAGTTTCATAGTGGGCTTGTTATCAATAACTCATAGTCCTCTAAAATTAAAGAATTAATAGATGTCACCTGGAACGCTAAAAACTGTTTAAAACATCTAATAATATACAAAAACTGGTACATTTAAGAGGAAGGTTCAAAAGATTACACAGAAGTATAGGTGAATGCTTAGTTTCATAGTAAGCTTGTTATCAATAACTATTATTCCTCTAAAATTAAAGTATTGATAGATGTCACCTGGAATGCTAGAAACTGTTTAAAACATCAAACAATATACAAAAACCGGTATATTTTAGAGGAAAGTTCAAAAGAATACACAGAAGTATAGGTGACTGCTTAGTTTCATAGTAGGCTTGTTATCAATAACTCATAGTCCTTTAAAATTAAAGAATTAATAGATGTCACCTGGAACGCTAAACATTGTTTAAAACATCTAATAATATACAAAATCTGGTACATTTAAGAGGAAGGTTCAAAAGACTACACAGAAGTATATGTGAATGCTTAGTTTCATAGTAGGCTTGTTATCAATAACTCATAGTCCTCTAAAATTAAAGAATTAATAGATGTCACCTGGAACGGTTGAAACTGTTTAAAAAATCTAATAATATACAAAAACTAGTACATTTAAGAGGATGGTTCAAAATAATACATATAAATATAGGTGAATGCTTAGTTTCATAGTAGGCTTGTTATCAATAACTATTAGTCCTCTAAAATTAAAGTATTGATAGATGTCACCTGGAATGCTAGAAACTGTTTAAAACATCAAATAATATACAAAAACTAGTATATTTTAGAGGAAAGTTCAAAAGAATACACAGAAGTATAGGTGACTGCTTAGTTTCATAGTAGGCTTGTTATCAATAACTCATAGTCCTTTAAAATTAAAGAATTAATAGATGTCACCTGGAACGCTAAAAACTGTTTAAAACATCTAATAATATACAAAAACTGGTACATTTAAGAGGAAGGTTCAAAAGACTACACAGAAGTATATGTGAATGCTTAGTTTCATAGTAGGCTTGTTATCAATAACTCATAGTCCTCTAAAATTAAAGAATTAATAGATGTCACCTGGAACGGAAGAAAATGTTTAAAACATCTAATAATATACAAAAACTGGTACATTTAAGAGGATGGTTCAAAATAATACATATAAGTATAGGTGAATGCTTAGTTTCATAGTAGGCTTGTTATCAATAACTCATAGTCCTCTAAAATTAAAGAATTAATAGATGTCACCTGGAACGGAAGAAACTGTTTAAAACATTTAATAATATATAAAAACTGGTACATTTAAGAGGATGGTTCAAAAGAATACATATAAGTATAGGTGAATGCTTAGTTTCATAGTAAGCTTGTTATCAATAACTATTATTCCTCTAAAATTAAAGTATTGATAGATGTCACCTGGAACGCTAAAAACTGTTTAAAACATCTATTAATATACAAAAACTGGTACATTTAAGAGGAAGGTTCAAAAGACTACAAAGAATTATAGGTGAATGCTTAGTTTCATAGTACACTTGTTATCAATAACTCATAGTCCTCTAAAATTAAAGAATTAATAGATGTCACCTGGTACGGAAGAAACTGTTTAAAATATTTAATAATATATAAAAACTGGTACATTTAAGAGGATGGTTCAAAAGAATACATATAAGTATAGGTGAATGCTTAGTTTCATAGTAAGCTTGTTATCAATAACTATTATTCCTCTAAAATTAAAGTATTGATAGATGTCACCTGGAATGCTAGAAACTGTTCAAAACATCAAACAATATACAAAAACCGGTATATTTTAGAGGAAAGTTCAAAAGAATACACAGAAGTATAGGTGACTGCTTAGTTTCATAGTAGGCTTGTTATCAATAACTCATAGTCCTTTAAAATTAAAGAATTAATAGATGTCACCTGGAACGCTAAACACTGTTTAAAACATCTAATAATATACAAAAACTGGTACATTTAAGAGGATGGTTCAAAATAATACATATAAGTATAGGTGACTGCTTAGTTTCATAGTAGGCTTGTTATCAATAACTCATAGTCCTTTAAAATTAAAGAATTAATAGATGTCACCTGGAACGCTAAACACTGTTTAAAACATCTAATAATATACAAAAACTGGTACATTTAAGAGGATGGTTCAAAATAATACATATAAGTATAGGTGAATGCTTAGTTTCATAGTAGGCTTGTTATCAATAACTCATAGTCCTCTAAAATTAAAGAATTAATAGATGTCACCTGGAACGGAAGAAACTGTTTAAAATATTTAATAATATATAAAAACTGGTACATTTAAGAGGATGGTTCAAAAGAATACATATAAGTATAGGTGAATGCTTAGTTTCATAGTAAGCTTGTTATCAATAACTATTATTCCTCTAAAATTAAAGTATTGATAGATGTCACCTGGAATGCTAGAAACTGTTCAAAACATCAAACAATATACAAAAACCGGTATATTTTAGAGGAAAGTTCAAAAGAATACACAGAAGTATAGGTGACTGCTTAGTTTCATAGTAGGCTTGTTATCAATAACTCATAGTCCTTTAAAATTAAAGAATTAATAGATGTCACCTGGAACGCTAAACACTGTTTGAAACATCTAATAATATACAAAATCTGGTACATTTAGGAGGAAGGTTCAAAAGACTACACAGAAGTATATGTGAATGCTTAGTTTCATAGTAGGCTTGTTATCAATTACTCATAGTCCTCTAAAATTAAAGAATTAATAGATGTCACCTGGAACGGTGGAAACTGTTTAAAAAATCTAATAATATACAAAAACTAGTACATTTAAGAGGATGGTTCAAAATAATACATATAAATATAGGTGAATGCTTAGTTTCATAGTAAGCTTGTTATCAATAACTATTATTCCTCTAAAATTAAAGTATTGATAGATGTCACCTGGAACGCTAAAAACTGTTTAAAACATCTATTAATATACAAAAACTGGTACATTTAAGAGGAAGGTTCAAAAGACTACAAAGAATTATAGGTGAATGCTTTGTTTCATAGTAGGCTTGTTATCAATAACTCATAGTCCTCTAAAATTAAAGAATTAATAGATGTCACCTGGAACGCTAAAAACTGTTTAAAACATCTAATAATATACAATAACTGGTACATTTAAGAGGATGGTTCAAAAGAATACATATAAGTATAGGTGAATGCTTAGTTTCATAGTAGGCTTGTTATCAATAACTATTAGTCCTCTAAAATTAAAGTATTGATAGCTGTCACCTGGAATGGTAGAAACTGTTTAAAACATCAAATAATATACAAAAACTGGTATATTTTAGAGGAAAGTT
Organism: Papaver somniferum; assembly: GCF_003573695.1. Lineage (NCBI taxonomy): Eukaryota > Viridiplantae > Streptophyta > Magnoliopsida > Ranunculales > Papaveraceae > Papaver > Papaver somniferum. The sequence continues at coordinate 123,034,699 of NC_039361.1, read as the reverse complement.
CAAAAGAATACACAGAAGTATAGGTGACTGCTTAGTTTCATAGTAGGCTTGTTATCAATAACTCATAGTCCTCTAAAATTAAAGAATTAATAGATGTCACCTGGTACGGAAGAAACTGTTTAAAACATTTAATAATATATAAAAACTGGTACATTTAAGAGGATGGTTCAAAAGAATACATATAAGTATAGGTGAATGCTTAGTTTCATAGTAAGCTTGTTATCAATAACTATTAGTCCTCTAAAATTAAAGTATTGATAGATGTCACCTGGAATGCTAGAAACTGTTTAAAACATCAAATAATATACAAAAACTAGTATATTTTAGAGGAAAGTTCAAAAGAATACACAGAAGTATAGGTGACTGCTTAGGTTCATAGTAGGCTTGTTATCAATAACTCATAGTCCTTTAAAATTAAAGAATTAATAGATGTCACCTGGAACGCTAAAAACTGTTTAAAACATCTAATAATATACAAAAACTGGTACATTTAAGAGGAAGGTTCAAAAGACTACACAGAAGTATATGTGAATGCTTAGTTTCATAGTAGGCTTGTTATCAATAACTCATAGTCCTCTAAAATTAAAGAATTAATAGATGTCACCTGGAACGGAAGAAAATGTTTAAAACATCTAATAATATACAAAAACTGGTACATTTAAGAGGATGGTTCAAAATAATACATATAAGTATAGGTGAATGCTTAGTTTCATAGTAGGCTTGTTATCAATAACTATTATTCCTCTAAAATTAAAGTATTGATAGATGTCACCTGGAACGCTAAAAACTGTTTAAAACATCTATTAATATACAAAAACTGGTACATTTAAGAGGAAGGTTCAAAAGACTACAAAGAATTATAGGTGAATGCTTAGTTTCATAGTACACTTGTTATCAATAACTCATAGTCCTCTAAAATTAAAGAATTAATAGATGTCACCTGGAACGGAAGAAACTGTTTAAAATATTTAATAATATATAAAAACTGGTACATTTAAGAGGATGGTTCAAAAGAATACATATAAGTATAGGTGAATGCTTAGTTTCATAGTAAGCTTGTTATCAATAACTATTATTCCTCTAAAATTAAAGTATTGATAGATGTCACCTGGAACGCTAAAAACTGTTTAAAACATCTATTAATATACAAAAACTGGTACATTTAAGAGGAAGGTTCAAAAGACTACAAAGAATTATAGGTGAATGCTTAGTTTCATAGTACACTTGTTATCAATAACTCATAGTCCTCTAAAATTAAAGAATTAATAGATGTCACCTGGAATGGTAGAAACTGTTTAAAACATCTAATAATATACAAAAACTGGTACATTTAAGAGGATGGTTCAAAAGAATACATATAAGTATAGGTGAATGCTTAGTTTCATAGTAGGCTTGTTATCAATAACTATTAGTCCTCTAAAATTAAAGTATTGATAGCTGTCACCTGGAATGGTAGAAACTGTTTAAAACATCAAATAATATACAAAAACTGGTATATTTTAGAGGAAAGTTCAAAAGAATACACAGAAGTATAAGTGACTGCTTAGTTTCATAGTAGGCTTGTTATCAATAACTCATAGTCCTCTAAAATTAAAGAATTAATAGATGTCACCTGGAACGGAAGAAACTGTTTAAAACATTTAATAATATATAAAAACTGGTACATTTAAGAGGATGGTTCAAAAGAATACATATAAGTATAGGTGAATGCTTAGTTTCATAGTAAGCTTGTTATCAATAACTATTATTCCTCTAAAATTAAAGTATTGATAGATGTCACCTGGAACGCTAAAAACTGTTTAAAACATCTATTAATATACAAAAACTGGTACATTTAAGAGGAAGGTTCAAAAGACTACAAAGAATTATAGGTGAATGCTTAGTTTCATAGTACACTTGTTATCAATAACTCATAGTCCTCTAAAATTAAAGAATTAATAGATGTCACCTGGTACGGAAGAAACTGTTTAAAATATTTAATAATATATAAAAACTGGTACATTTAAGAGGATGGTTCAAAAGAATACATATAAGTATAGGTGAATGCTTAGTTTCATAGTAAGCTTGTTATCAATAACTATTATTCCTCTAAAATTAAAGTATTGATAGATGTCACCTGGAATGCTAGAAACTGTTCAAAACATCAAACAATATACAAAAACCGGTATATTTTAGAGGAAAGTTCAAAAGAATACACAGAAGTATAGGTGACTGCTTAGTTTCATAGTAGGCTTGTTATCAATAACTCATAGTCCTTTAAAATTAAAGAATTAATAGATGTCACCTGGAACGCTAAACACTGTTTAAAACATCTAATAATATACAAAATCTGGTACATTTAAGAGGAAGGTTCAAAAGACTACACAGAAGTATATGTGAATGCTTAGTTTCATAGTAGGCTTGTTATCAATAACTCATAGTCCTCTAAAATTAAAGAATTAATAGATGTCACCTGGAACGGTTGAAACTGTTTAAAAAATCTAATAATATACAAAAACTAGTACATTTAAGAGGATGGTTCAAAATAATACATATAAATATAGGTGAATGCTTAGTTTCATAGTAGGCTTGTTATCAATAACTATTAGTCCTCTAAAATTAAAGTATTGATAGATGTCACCTGGAATGCTAGAAACTGTTTAAAACATCAAATAATATACAAAAACTAGTATATTTTAGAGGAAAGTTCAAAAGAATACACAGAAGTATAGGTGACTGCTTAGTTTCATAGTAGGCTTGTTATCAATAACTCATAGTCCTTTAAAATTAAAGAATTAATAGATGTCACCTGGAACGCTAAAAACTGTTTAAAACATCTAATAATATACAAAAACTGGTACATTTAAGAGGAAGGTTCAAAAGACTACACAGAAGTATATGTGAATGCTTAGTTTCATAGTAGGCTTGTTATCAATAACTCATAGTCCTCTAAAATTAAAGAATTAATAGATGTCACCTGGAACGGAAGAAAATGTTTAAAACATCTAATAATATACAAAAACTGGTACATTTAAGAGGATGGTTCAAAATAATACATATAAGTATAGGTGAATGCTTAGTTTCATAGTAGGCTTGTTATCAATAACTCATAGTCCTCTAAAATTAAAGAATTAATAGATGTCACCTGGAACGGAAGAAACTGTTTAAAACATTTAATAATATATAAAAACTGGTACATTTAAGAGGATGGTTCAAAAGAATACATATAAGTATAGGTGAATGCTTAGTTTCATAGTAAGCTTGTTATCAATAACTATTATTCCTCTAAAATTAAAGTATTGATAGATGTCACCTGGAACGCTAAAAACTGTTTAAAACATCTATTAATATACAAAAACTGGTACATTTAAGAGGAAGGTTCAAAAGACTACAAAGAATTATAGGTGAATGCTTAGTTTCATAGTACACTTGTTATCAATAACTCATAGTCCTCTAAAATTAAAGAATTAATAGATGTCACCTGGAACGGAAGAAACTGTTTAAAATATTTAATAATATATAAAAACTGGTACATTTAAGAGGATGGTTCAAAAGAATACATATAAGTATAGGTGAATGCTTAGTTTCATAGTAAGCTTGTTATCAATAACTATTATTCCTCTAAAATTAAAGTATTGATAGATGTCACCTGGAATGCTAGAAACTGTTCAAAACATCAAACAATATACAAAAACCGGTATATTTTAGAGGAAAGTTCAAAAGAATACACAGAAGTATAGGTGACTGCTTAGTTTCATAGTAGGCTTGTTATCAATAACTCATAGTCCTTTAAAATTAAAGAATTAATAGATGTCACCTGGAACGCTAAACACTGTTTGAAACATCTAATAATATACAAAATCTGGTACATTTAGGAGGAAGGTTCAAAAGACTACACAGAAGTATATGTGAATGCTTAGTTTCATAGTAGGCTTGTTATCAATTACTCATAGTCCTCTAAAATTAAAGAATTAATAGATGTCACCTGGAACGGTGGAAACTGTTTAAAAAATCTAATAATATACAAAAACTAGTACATTTAAGAGGATGGTTCAAAATAATACATATAAATATAGGTGAATGCTTAGTTTCATAGTAAGCTTGTTATCAATAACTATTATTCCTCTAAAATTAAAGTATTGATAGATGTCACCTGGAACGCTAAAAACTGTTTAAAACATCTATTAATATACAAAAACTGGTACATTTAAGAGGAAGGTTCAAAAGACTACAAAGAATTATAGGTGAATGCTTTGTTTCATAGTAGGCTTGTTATCAATAACTCATAGTCCTCTAAAATTAAAGAATTAATAGATGTCACCTGGAACGCTAAAAACTGTTTAAAACATCTAATAATATACAATAACTGGTACATTTAAGAGGATGGTTCAAAAGAATACATATAAGTATAGGTGAATGCTTAGTTTCATAGTAGGCTTGTTATCAATAACTATTAGTCCTCTAAAATTAAAGTATTGATAGCTGTCACCTGGAATGGTAGAAACTGTTTAAAACATCAAATAATATACAAAAACTGGTATATTTTAGAGGAAAGTTCAAAAGAATACACAGAAGTATAGGTGACTGCTTAGTTTCATAGTAGGCTTGTTATCAATAACTCATAGTCCTCTAAAATTAAAGAATTAATAGATGTCACCTGGAACGCTAAAAACTGTTTAAAACATCTAATAATATACAAAAACTGGTACATTTAAGAGGAAGGTTCAAAAGATTACACAGAAGTATAGGTGAATGCTTAGTTTCATAGTAAGCTTGTTATCAATAACTATTATTCCTCTAAAATTAAAGTATTGATAGATGTCACCTGGAATGCTAGAAACTGTTTAAAACATCAAACAATATACAAAAACCGGTATATTTTAGAGGAAAGTTCAAAAGAATACACAGAAGTATAGGTGACTGCTTAGTTTCATAGTAGGCTTGTTATCAATAACTCATAGTCCTTTAAAATTAAAGAATTAATAGATGTCACCTGGAACGCTAAACACTGTTTAAAACATCTAATAATATACAAAATCTGGTACATTTAAGAGGAAGGTTCAAAAGACTACACAGAAGTATATGTGAATGCTTAGTTTCATAGTAGGCTTGTTATCAATAACTCATAGTCCTCTAAAATTAAAGAATTAATAGATGTCACCTGGAACGGTTGAAACTGTTTAAAAAATCTAATAATATACAAAAACTAGTACATTTAAGAGGATGGTTCAAAATAATACATATAAATATAGGTGAATGCTTAGTTTCATAGTAGGCTTGTTATCAATAACTATTAGTCCTCTAAAATTAAAGTATTGATAGATGTCACCTGGAATGCTAGAAACTGTTTAAAACATCAAATAATATACAAAAACTAGTATATTTTAGAGGAAAGTTCAAAAGAATACACAGAAGTATAGGTGACTGCTTAGTTTCATAGTAGGCTTGTTATCAATAACTCATAGTCCTTTAAAATTAAAGAATTAATAGATGTCACCTGGAACGCTAAAAACTGTTTAAAACATCTAATAATATACAAAAACTGGTACATTTAAGAGGAAGGTTCAAAAGACTACACAGAAGTATATGTGAATGCTTAGTTTCATAGTATGCTTGTTATCAATAACTCATAGTCCTCTAAAATTAAAGAATTAATAGATGTCACCTGGAATGGAAGAAAATGTTTAAAACATCTAATAATATACAAAAACTGGTACATTTAAGAGGATGGTTCAAAATAATACATATAAGTATAGGTGAATGCTTAGTTTCATAGTAGGCTTGTTATCAATAACTCATAGTCCTCTAAAATTAAAGAATTAATAGATGTCACCTGGAACGGAAGAAACTGTTTAAAACATTTAATAATATATAAAAACTGGTACATTTAAGAGGATGGTTCAAAAGAATACATATAAGTATAGGTGAATGCTTAGTTTCATAGTAAGCTTGTTATTAATAACTATTATTCCTCTAAAATTAAAGTATTGATAGATGTCACCTGGAACGCTAAAAACTGTTTAAAACATCTATTAATATACAAAAACTGGTACATTTAAGAGGAAGGTTCAAAAGACTACAAAGAATTATAGGTGAATGCTTAGTTTCATAGTACACTTGTTATCAATAACTCATAGTCCTCTAAAATTAAAGAATTAATAGATGTCACCTGGAACGGAAGAAACTGTTTAAAATATTTAATAATATATAAAAACTGGTACATTTAAGAGGATGGTTCAAAAGAATACATATAAGTATAGGTGAATGCTTAGTTTCATAGTAAGCTTGTTATCAATAACTATTATTCCTCTAAAATTAAAGTATTGATAGATGTCACCTGGAATGCTAGAAACTGTTCAAAACATCAAACAATATACAAAAACCGGTATATTTTAGAGGAAAGTTCAAAAGAATACACAGAAGTATAGGTGACTGCTTAGTTTCATAGTAGGCTTGTTATCAATAACTCATAGTCCTTTAAAATTAAAGAATTAATAGATGTCACCTGGAACGCTAAACACTGTTTGAAACATCTAATAATATACAAAATCTGGTACATTTAGGAGGAAGGTTCAAAAGACTACACAGAAGTATATGTGAATGCTTAGTTTCATAGTAGGCTTGTTATCAATTACTCATAGTCCTCTAAAATTAAAGAATTAATAGATGTCACCTGGAACGGTGGAAACTGTTTAAAAAATCTAATAATATACAAAAACTAGTACATTTAAGAGGATGGTTCAAAATAATACATATAAATATAGGTGAATGCTTAGTTTCATAGTAAGCTTGTTATCAATAACTATTATTCCTCTAAAATTAAAGTATTGATAGATGTCACCTGGAACGCTAAAAACTGTTTAAAACATCTATTAATATACAAAAACTGGTACATTTAAGAGGAAGGTTCAAAAGACTACAAAGAATTATAGGTGAATGCTTTGTTTCATAGTAGGCTTGTTATCAATAACTCATAGTCCTCTAAAATTAAAGAATTAATAGATGTCACCTGGAACGCTAAAAACTGTTTAAAACATCTAATAATATACAATAACTGGTACATTTAAGAGGATGGTTCAAAAGAATACATATAAGTATAGGTGAATGCTTAGTTTCATAGTAGGCTTGTTATCAATAACTATTAGTCCTCTAAAATTAAAGTATTGATAGCTGTCACCTGGAATGGTAGAAACTGTTTAAAACATCAAATAATATACAAAAACTGGTATATTTTAGAGGAAAGTTCAAAAGAATACACAGAAGTATAGGTGACTGCTTAGTTTCATAGTAGGCTTGTTATCAATAACTCATAGTCCTCTAAAATTAAAGAATTAATAGATGTCACCTGGAACGGTTGAAACTATTTAAAAAATCTAATAATATACAAAAACTAGTACATTTAAGAGGATGGTTCAAAATAATACATATAAATATAGGTGAATGCTTAGTTTCATAGTAGGCTTGTTATCAATAACTATTAGTCCTCTAAAATTAAAGTATTGATAGATGTCACCTGGAATGCTAGAAACTGTTTAAAACATCAAATAATATACAAAAACTAGTATATTTTAGAGGAAAGTTCAAAAGAATACACAGAAGTATAGGTGACTGCTTAGTTTCATAGTAGGCTTGTTATCAATAACTCATAGTCCTTTAAAATTAAAGAATTAATAGATGTCACCTGGAACGCTAAAAACTGTTTAAAACATCTAATAATATACAAAAACTGGTACATTTAAGAGGAAGGTTCAAAAGACTACACAGAAGTATATGTGAATGCTTAGTTTCATAGTAGGCTTGTTATCAATAACTCATAGTCCTCTAAAATTAAAGAATTAATAGATGTCACCTGGAACGGAAGAAAATGTTTAAAACATCTAATAATATACAAAAACTGGTACATTTAAGAGGATGGTTCAAAATAATACATATAAGTATAGGTGAATGCTTAGTTTCATAGTAGGCTTGTTATCAATAACTCATAGTCCTCTAAAATTAAAGAATTAATAGATGTCACCTGGAACGGAAGAAACTGTTTAAAACATTTAATAATATATAAAAACTGGTACATTTAAGAGGATGGTTCAAAAGAATACATATAAGTATAGGTGAATGCTTAGTTTCATAGTAAGCTTGTTATCAATAACTATTATTCCTCTAAAATTAAAGTATTGATTGATGTCACCTGGAACGCTAAAAACTGTTTAAAACATCTATTAATATACAAAAACTGGTACATTTAAGAGGAAGGTTCAAAAGACTACAAAGAATTATAGGTGAATGCTTAGTTTCATAGTACACTTGTTATCAATAACTCATAGTCCTCTAAAATTAAAGAATTAATAGATGTCACCTGGAACGGAAGAAACTGTTTAAAATATTTAATAATATATAAAAACTGGTACATTTAAGAGGATGGTTCAAAAGAATACATATAAGTATAGGTGAATGCTTAGTTTCATAGTAAGCTTGTTATCAATAACTATTATTCCTCTAAAATTAAAGTATTGATAGATGTCACCTGGAATGCTAGAAACTGTTCAAAACATCAAACAATATACAAAAACCGGTATATTTTAGAGGAAAGTTCAAAAGAATACACAGAAGTATAGGTGACTGCTTAGTTTCATAGTAGGCTTGTTATCAATAACTCATAGTCCTTTAAAATTAAAGAATTAATAGATGTCACCTGGAACGCTAAACACTGTTTAAAACATCTAATAATATACAAAAACTGGTACATTTAAGAGGATGGTTCAAAATAATACATATAAGTATATGTGAATGCTTAGTTTCATAGTAGGCTTGTTATCAATTACTCATAGTCCTCTAAAATTAAAGAATTAATAGATGTCACCTGGAACGGTTGAAACTGTTTAAAATATTTAATAATATATAAAAACTGGTACATTTAAGAGGATGGTTCAAAAGAATACATATAAGTATAGGTGAATGCTTAGTTTCATAGTAAGCTTGTTATCAATAACTATTATTCCTCTAAAATTAAAGTATTGATAGATGTCACCTGGAACGCTAAAAACTGTTTAAAGCATCTATTAATATACAAAAACTGGTACATTTAAGAGGAAGGTTCAAAAGACTACAAAGAATTATAGGTGAATGCTTTGTTTCATAGTAGGCTTGTTATCAATAACTCATAGTCCTCTAAAATTAAAGAATTAATAGATGTCACCTGGAACGCTAAAAACTGTTTAAAACATCTAATAATATACAATAACTGGTACATTTAAGAGGATGGTTCAAAAGAATACATATAAGTATAGGTGAATGCTTAGTTTCATAGTAGGCTTGTTATCAATAACTATTAGTCCTCTAAAATTAAAGTATTGATAGCTGTCACCTGGAATGGTAGAAACTGTTTAAAACATCAAATAATATACAAAAACTGGTATATTTTAGAGGAAAGTTCAAAAGAATACACAGAAGTATAGGTGACTGCTTAGTTTCATAGTAGGCTTGTTATCAATAACTCATAGTCCTCTAAAATTAAAGAATTAATAGATGTCACCTGGAACGCTAAAAACTGTTTAAAACATCTAATAATATACAAAAACTGGTACATTTAAGAGGAAGGTTCAAAATACTACACAGAAGTATATGTGAATGCTTAGTTTCATAGTAGGCTTGTTATCAATAACTCATAGTCCTCTAAAATTAAAGAATTAATAGATGTCACCTGGAACGGTAGAAACTGTTAAAAAAATCTAATAATATACAAAAACTAGTACATTTAAGAGGATGGTTCAAAATAATACATATAAATATAGGTGAATGCTTAGTTTCATAGTAGGCTTGTTATCAATAACTCATAATCCTCTAAAATTAAAGATTAATAGATGTCACCTGGAACGCAAGAAACTGTTAAAACATTTAATGATATACAAAAACTGGTATATTTAAGAGGATGGTTCAAAAGAATACACAAAAGTATAGGTGAATGCTTAGATTCATAGTAGGCTTGTTATCAATAACTATTAGTCCTCTGAATATAAAGAATTAATAAATGTCACCTGGAATGGTAGAAACTGTATAAAACATTTAATAAGATACAAAATATGGTACATTTAAGAGGATGGTTCAAAAGAATACATATAAGTATAGGTGAATGCGTAGTTTCATAGTAGGCTTGTTATCAATAACTATTAGTCCTCTAAAATTAAAGTATTGATAGATGTCACCTGGGACGCTAGAAACTGTTTAAAACATCTAATAATATACAAAAACTGGTACATTTTAGAGGAAAGTTAAAAAGAATACACGGAAGTATAGGTGACTGCTTAGTTTCATAGTAGGCTTGTTATCAATAACTCATAGTCCTCTAAAATTAAAGAATTAATAGATGTCACCTGGAACGCTAAAAACTGTTTAAAACATCTAATAATATACAAAAACTGGTACATTTAAGAGGAAGGTTCAAAAGATTACACAGAAGTATAGGTGAATGCTTAGTTTCATAGTAAGCTTGTTATCAATAACTATTATTCCTCTAAAATTAAAGTATTGATAGATGTCACCTGGAATGCTAGAAACTGTTTAAAACATCAAACAATATACAAAAACCGGTATATTTTAGAGGAAAGTTCAAAAGAATACACAGAAGTATAGGTGACTGCTTAGTTTCATAGTAGGCTTGTTATCAATAACTCATAGTCCTTTAAAATTAAAGAATTAATAGATGTCACCTGGAACGATAAACACTGTTTAAAACATCTAATAATATACAAAATCTGGTACATTTAAGAGGAAGGTTCAAAAGACTACACAGAAGTATATGTGAATGCTTAGTTTCATAGTAGGCTTGTTATCAATAACTCATAGTCCTCTAAAATTAAAGAATTAATAGATGTCACCTGGAACGGTTGAAACTGTTTAAAAAATCTAATAATATACAAAAACTAGTACATTTAAGAGGATGGTTCAAAATAATACATATAAATATAGGTGAATGCTTAGTTTCATAGTAGGCTTGTTATCAATAACTATTAGTCCTCTAAAATTAAAGTATTGATAGATGTCACCTGGAATGCTAGAAACTGTTTAAAACATCAAATAATATACAAAAACTAGTATATTTTAGAGGAAAGTTCAAAAGAATACACAGAAGTATAGGTGACTGCTTAGTTTCATAGTAGGCTTGTTATCAATAACTCATAGTCCTTTAAAATTAAAGAATTAATAGATGTCACCTGGAACGCTAAAAACTGTTTAAAACATCTAATAATATACAAAAACTGGTACATTTAAGAGGAAGGTTCAAAAGACTACACAGAAGTATATGTGAATGCTTAGTTTCATAGTATGCTTGTTATCAATAACTCATAGTCCTCTAAAATTAAAGAATTAATAGATGTCACCTGGAATGGAAGAAAATGTTTAAAACATCTAATAATATACAAAAACTGGTACATTTAAGAGGATGGTTCAAAATAATACATATAAGTATAGGTGAATGCTTAGTTTCATAGTAGGCTTGTTATCAATAACTCATAGTCCTCTAAAATTAAAGAATTAATAGATGTCACCTGGAACGGAAGAAACTGTTTAAAACATTTAATAATATATAAAAACTGGTACATTTAAGAGGATGGTTCAAAAGAATACATATAAGTATAGGTGAATGCTTAGTTTCATAGTAAGCTTGTTATTAATAACTATTATTCCTCTAAAATTAAAGTATTGATAGATGTCACCTGGAACGCTAAAAACTGTTTAAAACATCTATTAATATACAAAAACTGGTACATTTAAGAGGAAGGTTCAAAAGACTACAAAGAATTATAGGTGAATGCTTAGTTTCATAGTACACTTGTTATCAATAACTCATAGTCCTCTAAAATTAAAGAATTAATAGATGTCACCTGGAACGGAAGAAACTGTTTAAAATATTTAATAATATATAAAAACTGGTACATTTAAGAGGATGGTTCAAAAGAATACATATAAGTATAGGTGAATGCTTAGTTTCATAGTAAGCTTGTTATCAATAACTATTATTCCTCTAAAATTAAAGTATTGATAGATGTCACCTGGAATGCTAGAAACTGTTCAAAACATCAAACAATATACAAAAACCGGTATATTTTAGAGGAAAGTTCAAAAGAATACACAGAAGTATAGGTGACTGCTTAGTTTCATAGTAGGCTTGTTATCAATAACTCATAGTCCTTTAAAATTAAAGAATTAATAGATGTCACCTGGAACGCTAAACACTGTTTGAAACATCTAATAATATACAAAATCTGGTACATTTAGGAGGAAGGTTCAAAAGACTACACAGAAGTATATGTGAATGCTTAGTTTCATAGTAGGCTTGTTATCAATTACTCATAGTCCTCTAAAATTAAAGAATTAATAGATGTCACCTGGAACGGTGGAAACTGTTTAAAAAATCTAATAATATACAAAAACTAGTACATTTAAGAGGATGGTTCAAAATAATACATATAAATATAGGTGAATGCTTAGTTTCATAGTAAGCTTGTTATCAATAACTATTATTCCTCTAAAATTAAAGTATTGATAGATGTCACCTGGAACGCTAAAAACTGTTTAAAACATCTATTAATATACAAAAACTGGTACATTTAAGAGGAAGGTTCAAAAGACTACAAAGAATTATAGGTGAATGCTTTGTTTCATAGTAGGCTTGTTATCAATAACTCATAGTCCTCTAAAATTAAAGAATTAATAGATGTCACCTGGAACGCTAAAAACTGTTTAAAACATCTAATAATATACAATAACTGGTACATTTAAGAGGATGGTTCAAAAGAATACATATAAGTATAGGTGAATGCTTAGTTTCATAGTAGGCTTGTTATCAATAACTATTAGTCCTCTAAAATTAAAGTATTGATAGCTGTCACCTGGAATGGTAGAAACTGTTTAAAACATCAAATAATATACAAAAACTGGTATATTTTAGAGGAAAGTTCAAAAGAATACACAGAAGTATAGGTGACTGCTTAGTTTCATAGTAGGCTTGTTATCAATAACTCATAGTCCTCTAAAATTAAAGAATTAATAGATGTCACCTGGAACGGTTGAAACTATTTAAAAAATCTAATAATATACAAAAACTAGTACATTTAAGAGGATGGTTCAAAATAATACATATAAATATAGGTGAATGCTTAGTTTCATAGTAGGCTTGTTATCAATAACTATTAGTCCTCTAAAATTAAAGTATTGATAGATGTCACCTGGAATGCTAGAAACTGTTTAAAACATCAAATAATATACAAAAACTAGTATATTTTAGAGGAAAGTTCAAAAGAATACACAGAAGTATAGGTGACTGCTTAGTTTCATAGTAGGCTTGTTATCAATAACTCATAGTCCTTTAAAATTAAAGAATTAATAGATGTCACCTGGAACGCTAAAAACTGTTTAAAACATCTAATAATATACAAAAACTGGTACATTTAAGAGGAAGGTTCAAAAGACTACACAGAAGTATATGTGAATGCTTAGTTTCATAGTAGGCTTGTTATCAATAACTCATAGTCCTCTAAAATTAAAGAATTAATAGATGTCACCTGGAACGGAAGAAAATGTTTAAAACATCTAATAATATACAAAAACTGGTACATTTAAGAGGATGGTTCAAAATAATACATATAAGTATAGGTGAATGCTTAGTTTCATAGTAGGCTTGTTATCAATAACTCATAGTCCTCTAAAATTAAAGAATTAATAGATGTCACCTGGAACGGAAGAAACTGTTTAAAACATTTAATAATATATAAAAACTGGTACATTTAAGAGGATGGTTCAAAAGAATACATATAAGTATAGGTGAATGCTTAGTTTCATAGTAAGCTTGTTATCAATAACTATTATTCCTCTAAAATTAAAGTATTGATTGATGTCACCTGGAACGCTAAAAACTGTTTAAAACATCTATTAATATACAAAAACTGGTACATTTAAGAGGAAGGTTCAAAAGACTACAAAGAATTATAGGTGAATGCTTAGTTTCATAGTACACTTGTTATCAATAACTCATAGTCCTCTAAAATTAAAGAATTAATAGATGTCACCTGGAACGGAAGAAACTGTTTAAAATATTTAATAATATATAAAAACTGGTACATTTAAGAGGATGGTTCAAAAGAATACATATAAGTATAGGTGAATGCTTAGTTTCATAGTAAGCTTGTTATCAATAACTATTATTCCTCTAAAATTAAAGTATTGATAGATGTCACCTGGAATGCTAGAAACTGTTCAAAACATCAAACAATATACAAAAACCGGTATATTTTAGAGGAAAGTTCAAAAGAATACACAGAAGTATAGGTGACTGCTTAGTTTCATAGTAGGCTTGTTATCAATAACTCATAGTCCTTTAAAATTAAAGAATTAATAGATGTCACCTGGAACGCTAAACACTGTTTAAAACATCTAATAATATACAAAATCTGGTACATTTAAGAGGAAGGTTCAAAAGACTACACAGAAGTATATGTGAATGCTTAGTTTCATAGTAGGCTTGTTATCAATTACTCATAGTCCTCTAAAATTAAAGAATTAATAGATGTCACCTGGAACGGTTGAAACTGTTTAAAAAATCTAATAATATACAAAAACTAGTACATTTAAGAGGATGGTTCAAAATAATACATATAAATATAGGTGAATGCTTAGTTTCATAGTAAGCTTGTTATCAATAACTATTATTCCTCTAAAATTAAAGTATTGATAGATGTCACCTGGAACGCTAAAAACTGTTTAAAACATCTATTAATATACAAAAACTGGTACATTTAAGAGGAAGGTTCAAAAGACTACAAAGAATTATAGGTGAATGCTTAGTTTCATAGTAGGCTTGTTATCAATAACTCATAGTCCTCTAAAATTAAAGAATTAATAGATGTCACCTGGAATGCTAAAAACTGTTTAAAACATCTAATAATATACAATAACTGGTACATTTAAGAGGATGGTTCAAAAGAATACATATAAGTATAGGTGAATGCTTAGTTTCATAGTAGGCTTGTTATCAATAACTATTAGTCCTCTAAAATTAAAGTATTGATAGCTGTCACCTGGAATGGTAGAAACTGTTTAAAACATCAAATAATATACAAAAACTGGTATATTTTAGAGGAAAGTTCAAAAGAATACACAGAAGTATAGGTGACTGCTTAGTTTCATAGTAGGCTTGTTATCAATAACTCAAAGTCCTCTAAAATTAAAGAATTAATAGATGTCACCTGGAACGGATGAAACTGTTTAAAACATTTAATAATATATAAAAACTGGTACATTTAAGAGGATGGTTCAAAAGAATACATATAAGTATAGGTGAATGCTTAGTTTCATAGTAAGCTTGTTATCAATAACTATTATTCCTCTAAAATTAAAGTATTGATAGATGTCACCTGGAACGCTAAAAACTGTTTAAAACATCTATTAATATACAAAAACTGGTACATTTAAGAGGAAGGTTCAAAAGACTACAAAGAATTATAGGTGAATGCTTAGTTTCATAGTACACTTGTTATCAATAACTCATAGTCCTCTAAAATTAAAGAATTAATAGATGTCACCTGGAACGGAAGAAACTGTTTAAAATATTTAATAATATATAAAAACTGGTACATTTAAGAGGATGGTTCAAAAGAATACATATATAAGTATAGGTGAATGCTTAGTTTCATAGTAAGCTTGTTATCAATAACTATTATTCCTCTAAAATTAAAGTATTGATAGATGTCACCTGGAATGCTAGAAACTGTTCAAAACATCAAACAATATACAAAAACCGGTATATTTTAGAGGAAAGTTCAAAAGAATACACAGAAGTATAGGTGACTGCTTAGTTTCATAGTAGGCTTGTTATCAATAACTCATAGTCCTTTAAAATTAAAGAATTAATAGATGTCACCTGGAACGCTAAACACTGTTTGAAACATCTAATAATATACAAAATCTGGTACATTTAGGAGGAAGGTTCAAAAGACTACACAGAAGTATATGTGAATGCTTAGTTTCATAGTAGGCTTGTTATCAATTACTCATAGTCCTCTAAAATTAAAGAATTAATAGATGTCACCTGGAACGGTGGAAACTGTTTAAAAAATCTAATAATATACAAAAACTAGTACATTTAAGAGGATGGTTCAAAATAATACATATAAATATAGGTGAATGCTTAGTTTCATAGTAAGCTTGTTATCAATAACTATTATTCCTCTAAAATTAAAGTATTGATAGATGTCACCTGGAACGCTAAAAACTGTTTAAAACATCTATTAATATACAAAAACTGGTACATTTAAGAGGAAGGTTCAAAAGACTACAAAGAATTATAGGTGAATGCTTTGTTTCATAGTAGGCTTGTTATCAATAACTCATAGTCCTCTAAAATTAAAGAATTAATAGATGTCACCTGGAACGCTAAAAACTGTTTAAAACATCTAATAATATACAATAACTGGTACATTTAAGAGGATGGTTCAAAAGAATACATATAAGTATAGGTGAATGCTTAGTTTCATAGTAGGCTTGTTATCAATAACTATTAGTCCTCTAAAATTAAAGTATTGATAGCTGTCACCTGGAATGGTAGAAACTGTTTAAAACATCAAATAATATACAAAAACTGGTATATTTTAGAGGAAAGTTCAAAAGAATACACAGAAGTATAGGTGACTGCTTAGTTTCATAGTAGGCTTGTTATCAATAACTCATAGTCCTCTAAAATTAAAGAATTAATAGATGTCACCTGGAACGCTAAAAACTGTTTAAAACATCTAATAATATACAAAAACTGGTACATTTAAGAGGAAGGTTCAAAAGATTACACAGAAGTATAGGTGAATGCTTAGTTTCATAGTAGGCTTGTTATCAATAACTCATAGTCCTCTAAAATTAAAGAATTAATAGATGTCACCTGGAACGCTAAAAACTGTTTAAAACATCTAATAATATACAAAAACTGGTACATTTAAGAGGAAGGTTCAAAAGACTAGAAAGAATTATAGGTGAATGCTTAGTTTCATAGTAGGCTTGTTATCAATAATTCATAGTCCATTAAAATTAAAGAATTAATAGATGTCACCTGCAACGGTAGAAACTGTTTAAAACATCTAATAATATACAAAAACTGGTACATTTAAGAGAATGGTTCAAAAGAATACATATAAATATAGGTGAATGCTTAGTTTCATAGTAGGCTTGTTATCAATAACTCATAGTCCTCTAAAATTAATGAATTAATAGATGTCACCTGGAACGCAAGAAACTGTTTTAAACATTTAATAATATAGAAAAACTGGTACATTTAAGATGATGGTTCAAAAGAATACACAGAAGTATAGGTGAATGCTTTGTTTCATAGTAGGCTTGTTATCAATAACTATTAGTCCTCTAAAATTAAAATATTGATAGATGTCACCTAGAACGCTAGAAACTGTTTATAACATCTAATAATATTTAAAAAAATGGTACATTTTAGAGGAAAGTTCAAAAGAATACACAGAAGTATAGGTGACTGTTTAGCTTCATAGTAGGCTTGTTATCAATAACTCATAGTCCTCTAAAATTAAAGAATTAATAGATTTCACCTGGAACGCTAAAAACTGCTTAAAACATCTAATAATATACAAAAACTGGTACGTTTAAGAGGAAGGTTCAAAACACTACAAAGAATTATAGGTGAATGCTTAGTTTCATAGTAGGCTTGTTATCAATAATTCATAGTCCTCTAAAATTAAAGAATTAATAGATGTCACCTGGAACGGTTGAAACTGTTTAAAAAATCTAATAATATACAAAAACTAGTACATTTAAAAGGATGGTTCAAAATAATACATATAAATATAGGTGAATGCTTAGTTTCATAGTAGGCTTGTTATCAATAACTATTAGTCCTCTAAAATTAAAATATTGATAGATGTCACCTGGAATGCTAGAAACTGTTTAAAACATCAAATAATATACAAAAACTAGTATATTTTAGAGGAAAGTTCAAAAGAATACACAGAAGTATAGGTGACTGCTTAGTTTCATAGTAGGCTTGTTATCAATAACTCATAGTCCTTTAAAATTAAAGAATTAATATATGTCACCTGGAACGCTAAAAACTGTTTAAAACATCTAATAATATACAAAAACTGGTACATTTAAGAGGAAGGTTCAAAATACTACACAGAAGTATATGTGAATGCTTAGTTTCATAGTAGGCTTGTTATCAATAACTCATAGTCCTCTAAAATTAAAGAATTAATAGATGTCACCTGGAACGGTAGAAACTGTTAAAAAAATCTAATAATATACAAAAACTAGTACATTTAAGAGGATGGTTCAAAATAATACATATAAATATAGGTGAATGCTTAGTTTCATAGTAGGCTTGTTATCAATAACTCATAATCCTCTAAAATTAAAGATTAATAGATGTCACCTGGAACGCAAGAAACTGTTAAAACATTTAATGATATACAAAAACTGGTATATTTAAGAGGATGGTTCAAAAGAATACACAGAAGTATAGGTGAATGCTTAGATTCATAGTAGGCTTGTTATCAATAACTATTAGTCCTCTGAATATAAAGAATTAATAGATGTCACCTGGAATGGTAGAAACTGTATAAAACATTTAATAAGATACAAAATATGGTACATTTAAGAGGATGGTTCAAAAGAATACATATAAGTATAGGTGAATGCGTAGTTTCATAGTAGGCTTGTTATCAATAACTATTAGTCCTCTAAAATTAAAGTATTGATAGATGTCACCTGGGACGCTAGAAACTGTTTAAAACATCTAATAATATACAAAAACTGGTACATTTTAGAGGAAAGTTAAAAAGAATACACGGAAGTATAGGTGACTGCTTAGTTTCATAGTAGGCTTGTTATCAATAACTCATAGTCCTCTAAAATGAAAGAATTAATAGATGTCACCTGGAACGCTAAAAACTGTTTAAAACATCTAATAATATACAAAAACTGGTACATTTAAGAGGAAGGTTCAAAAGATTACACAGAAGTATAGGTGAATGCTTAGTTTCATAGTAGGCTTGTTATCAATAACTCATAGTCCTCTAAAATAAAAAATTAATAGATGTCACCTGGAACGCTAAAAACTGTTTAAAACATCTAATAATATAAATAACTGGTACATTTAAGAGGATGGTTCAAAAGAATACATATAAATATAGGTGAATGCTTAGTTTCATAGTAGGCTTGTTATCAATAACTCATAATCCTCTAAAATTAAAGAATTAATAGATGTCACCTGGAACGCAAGAAACTGTTCAACATTTAATGATATACAAAAACTGGTATATTTAAGAGGATGGTTCAAAAAAATAAACAGAAGTATAGGTGAATGCTTAGATTCATAGTAGGCTTGTTATTAATAACTATTAGTCCTCTGAATATAAAGAATTAATAGATGTCACCTGGAATGGTAGAAACTGTATAAAACATTTAATAAGATACAAAATATGGTACATTTAAGAGGATGGTTCAAAAGAATACATATAAGTATAGGTGAACGCGTAGTTTCATAGTAGGCTTGTTACCAATAACTATTAGTCCTCTAAAATTAAAGTATTGATAGATGTCACCTGGAACACTGGAAACTGTTTAAAACATCTTTATAATATACAAAAACTGGTACATTTTAGAGGAAAGTTCAAAAGAATACACGGAAGTATAGGTGACTGCTTAGTTTCATAGTAGGCTTGTTATCAATAACTCATAGTCCTCTAAAAATAAAGAATTAATAGATGTTACCTGGAACGCTAAAAACTGTTTAAAAATCAAATAATATACAAAAACTAGTACATTTAAGAGGATGGTTCAAAAGAATACATATAAATATATGTGAATGCTTAGTTTCACAGTAGGCTTGTTATCAATAACTCATAGTCCTCTAAAAGTAAAGAATTAATAGAAGTCACTTGGAACGCAAGAAACTGTTTTAAACATTTAATAATTTACAAAAACTGGTACATTTAAGAGTATGGTTCAAAAGAATACACAGAAGTATAGGTGAATACTTAGTTTCATAGTAGGCTTGTTATCAATAACTATTAGTCCTCTAGAATTAAAATATTGATAGATGTCACCTGGAACGCTAGAAACTGTTTAAAACATCTAATAATATAAAAAAAATGGTACATTTTAGAGGAAAGTTCAAAAGAATACACAGAAGTATAGGTGACTTCTTAGTTTCATAGTAGGCTTGTTATCAATAACTCATAGTCCTCTAAAATTAAAGAATTATTAGATGTCACCTGGAACGCTAAAAACTGCTTAAAACACCTAATAATATACAAAAACTGGTACATTTAAGAGGATGTTTAAAAAGAATACACAAAAGTATAGGTGAATGCTTAGTTTCATAGTAGGCTTGTTATCAATAACTCATAGTCCTCTAAAATTAAAGAATTAATAGATGTCACCTGGAACGCAAGAAACTGTTTTAAACATTTAATAATTTACAAAAACTAGTACATTTAAGAGGATGGTTGAAAAGAATACACAGAAGTATAGGTGAATGCTTAGTTTCATAGAAGGCTTGTTATCAATAACTATTAGTCCTCTGAAATTAAAATATTGATAGATGTCACCTGGAATGGTAGAAACTGTTTAAAACATTTAATGATATACAAAAACTGGTATATTTAAGAGGATGGTTCAAAAGAATACACATAAGTATAGGTGAATGCTTAGATTAATACTAGGCTTGTTATCAATAACTATTAGTCCTCTGAATATAAAGAATTAATAGATGTCACCTGGAATGGTAGAAACTGTATAAAACATTTAATAAGATACAAAATATGGTACATTTAAGAGGATGGTTCAAAAGAATACATATAAGTATAGGTGAATGCGTAGTTTCATAGTAGGCTTGTTATCAATAACTATTAATCCTCTAAAATTAAAGTATTGATAGATGTCACCTGGAACGCTAGAAACTGTTTAAAACATCTAATAATATACAAACACTGGTACATTTTAGAGGAAAGTTCAAAAGATTACATGGAAGTATAGGTGACTGCTTAGTTTCATAGTAGGCTTGTTATCAATAACTCATAGTCCTCGAAAATTAAAGAATTAATAGATGTCACCTGGAACGCTAAAAACTGTTTAAAACATCTAATAATATACAAAAACTGGTACATTTAAGAGTAAGGTTCAAAACATTACACAGAAGTATAGGTGAATGCTTAGTTTCATAGTAGGCTTGTTATCAATAACTCATAGTCCTCTAAAATTAAAGAATTAATAGATGTCACCTGAACGCTAAAAACTGTTTAAAACATCTAATAATATACAATAACTGGTACATTTAAGAGGATGGTTCAAAAGAATACATATAAGTATAGGTGAATGCTTAGTTTCATAGTAGGCTTGTTATCAATAACTATTAGTCCTCTAAAATTAAAGTATTGATAGCTGTCACCTGGAATGCTAGAAACTGTTTAAAACATCAAATAATATACAAAAACTGGTATATATTAGAGGACAGTTCAAAAGAATACACAGAAGTATAGGTGACTGCTTAGTTTCATAGTAGGCTTGTTATCAATAACTCATAGTCCTCTAAAATTAAAGAATTAATAGATGTCACCTGGAACGGTTGAAACTGTTTAAAAAATCTAATAATATACAAAAACTAGTACATTTAAAAGGATGGTTCAAAATAATACATATAAATATAGGTGAATGCTTAGTTTCATAGTAGGCTTGTTATCAATAACTATTAGTCCTCTAAAATTAAAATATTGATAGATGTCACCTGGAATGCTAGAAACTGTTTAAAACATCAAATAATATACAAAAACTAGTATATTTTAGAGGAAAGTTCAAAAGAATACACAGAAGTATAGGTGACTGCTTAGTTTCATAGTAGGCTTGTTATCAATAACTCATAGTCCTTTAAAATTAAAGAATTAATATATGTCACCTGGAACGCTAAAAACTGTTTAAAACATCTAATAATATACAAAAACTGGTACATTTAAGAGGAAGGTTCAAAAGACTACACAGAAGTATATGTGAATGCTTAGTTTCATAGTAGGCTTGTTATCAATAACTCATAGTCCTCTAAAATTAAAGAATTAATAGATGTCACCTGGAACGGTAGAAACTGTTAAAAAAATCTAATAATATACAAAAACTAGTACATTTAAGAGGATGGTTCAAAATAATACATATAAATATAGGTGAATGCTTAGTTTCATAGTAGGCTTGTTATCAATAACTCATAATCCTCTAAAATTAAAGATTAATAGATGTCACCTGGAACGCAAGAAACTGTTAAAACATTTAATGATATACAAAAACTGGTATATTTAAGAGGATGGTTCAAAAGAATACACAGAAGTATAGGTGAATGCTTAGATTCATAGTAGGCTTGTTATCAATAACTCATAGTCCTCTAAAATTAAAGAATTAATAGATGTCACCTGGAACGGAAGAAACTGTTTAAAATATTTAATAATATATAAAAACTGGTACATTTAAGAGGATGGTTCAAAAGAATACATATAAGTATAGGTGAATGCTTAGTTTCATAGTAAGCTTGTTATCAATAACTATTATTCCTCTAAAATTAAAGTATTGATAGATGTCACCTGGAATGCTAGAAACTGTTCAAAACATCAAACAATATACAAAAACCGGTATATTTTAGAGGAAAGTTCAAAAGAATACACAGAAGTATAGGTGACTGCTTAGTTTCATAGTAGGCTTGTTATCAATAACTCATAGTCCTTTAAAATTAAAGAATTAATAGATGTCACCTGGAACGCTAAACACTGTTTAAAACATCTAATAATATACAAAAACTGGTACATTTAAGAGGATGGTTCAAAATAATACATATAAGTATAGGTGAATGCTTAGTTTCATAGTAGGCTTGTTATCAATAACTCATAGTCCTCTAAAATTAAAGAATTAATAGATGTCACCTGGAACGGTTGAAACTGTTTAAAAAATCTAATAATATACAAAAACTAGTACATTTAAAAGGATGGTTCAAAATAATACATATAAATATAGGTGAATGCTTAGTTTCATAGTAGGCTTGTTATCAATAACTATTAGTCCTCTAAAATTAAAATATTGATAGATGTCACCTGGAATGCTAGAAACTGTTTAAAACATCAAATAATATACAAAAACTAGTATATTTTAGAGGAAAGTTCAAAAGAATACACAGAAGTATAGGTGACTGCTTAGTTTCATAGTAGGCTTGTTATCAATAACTCATAGTCCTTTAAAATTAAAGAATTAATATATGTCACCTGGAACGCTAAAAACTGTTTAAAACATCTAATAATATACAAAAACTGGTACATTTAAGAGGAAGGTTCAAAAGACTACACAAAAGTATATGTGAATGCTTAGTTTCATAGTAGGCTTGTTATTAATAACTCATAGTCCTCTAAAATTAAAGAATTAATAGATGTCACCTGGAATGGTAAAAACTGTATAAAACATTTAATAAGATACAAAAAATGGTACATTTAAGAGGATGGTTCAAAAGAATACATATAAGTATAGGTGAATGCTTAGTTTCATAGTAGGCTTGTTATCAATAACTATTAGTCCTCTAAAATTAAAGTATTGATAGATGTCACCTGGAACGCTAAAAACTGTTTAAAACATCTATTAATATACAAAAACTGGTACATTTAAGAGGCAGGTTCAAAAGACTACAAAGAATTATAGGTGAATGCTTAGTTTCATAGTACACTTGTTATCAATAACTCATAGTCCTCTAAAATTAAAGAATTAATAGATGTCACCTGGAACGGAAGAAACTGTTTAAAATATTTAATAATATATAAAAACTGGTACATTTAAGAGGATGGTTCAAAAGAATACATATAAGTATAGGTGAATGCTTAGTTTCATAGTAAGCTTGTTATCAATAACTATTATTCCTCTAAAATTAAAGTATTGATAGATGTCACCTGGAATGCTAGAAACTGTTCAAAACATCAAACAATATACAAAAACCGGTATATTTTAGAGGAAAGTTCAAAAGAATACACAGAAGTATAGGTGACTGCTTAGTTTCATAGTAGGCTTGTTATCAATAACTCATAGTCCTTTAAAATTAAAGAATTAATAGATGTCACCTGGAACGCTAAACACTGTTTGAAACATCTAATAATATACAAAATCTGGTACATTTAGGAGGAAGGTTCAAAAGACTACACAGAAGTATATGTGAATGCTTAGTTTCATAGTAGGCTTGTTATCAATTACTCATAGTCCTCTAAAATTAAAGAATTAATAGATGTCACCTGGAACGGTGGAAACTGTTTAAAAAATCTAATAATATACAAAAACTAGTACATTTAAGAGGATGGTTCAAAATAATACATATAAATATAGGTGAATGCTTAGTTTCATAGTAAGCTTGTTATCAATAACTATTATTCCTCTAAAATTAAAGTATTGATAGATGTCACCTGGAACGCTAAAAACTGTTTAAAACATCTATTAATATACAAAAACTGGTACATTTAAGAGGAAGGTTCAAAAGACTACAAAGAATTATAGGTGAATGCTTTGTTTCATAGTAGGCTTGTTATCAATAACTCATAGTCCTCTAAAATTAAAGAATTAATAGATGTCACCTGGAACGCTAAAAACTGTTTAAAACATCTAATAATATACAATAACTGGTACATTTAAGAGGATGGTTCAAAAGAATACATATAAGTATAGGTGAATGCTTAGTTTCATAGTAGGCTTGTTATCAATAACTATTAGTCCTCTAAAATTAAAGTATTGATAGCTGTCACCTGGAATGGTAGAAACTGTTTAAAACATCAAATAATATACAAAAACTGGTATATTTTAGAGGAAAGTTCAAAAGAATACACAGAAGTATAGGTGACTGCTTAGTTTCATAGTAGGCTTGTTATCAATAACTCATAGTCCTCTAAAATTAAAGAATTAATAGATGTCACCTGGAACGCTAAAAACTGTTTAAAACATCTAATAATATACAAAAACTGGTACATTTAAGAGGAAGGTTCAAAAGATTACACAGAAGTATAGGTGAATGCTTAGTTTCATAGTAGGCTTGTTATCAATAACTCATAGTCCTCTAAAATTAAAGAATTAATAGATGTCACCTGGAACGCTAAAAACTGTTTAAAACATCTAATAATATACAAAAACTGGTACATTTAAGAGGAAGGTTCAAAAGACTAGAAAGAATTATAGGTGAATGCTTAGTTTCATAGTAGGCTTGTTATCAATAATTCATAGTCCATTAAAATTAAAGAATTAATAGATGTCACCTGCAACGGTAGAAACTGTTTAAAACATCTAATAATATACAAAAACTGGTACATTTAAGAGAATGGTTCAAAAGAATACATATAAATATAGGTGAATGCTTAGTTTCATAGTAGGCTTGTTATCAATAACTCATAGTCCTCTAAAATTAATGAATTAATAGATGTCACCTGGAACGCAAGAAACTGTTTTAAACATTTAATAATATAGAAAAACTGGTACATTTAAGATGATGGTTCAAAAGAATACACAGAAGTATAGGTGAATGCTTTGTTTCATAGTAGGCTTGTTATCAATAACTATTAGTCCTCTAAAATTAAAATATTGATAGATGTCACCTAGAACGCTAGAAACTGTTTATAACATCTAATAATATTTAAAAAAATGGTACATTTTAGAGGAAAGTTCAAAAGAATACACAGAAGTATAGGTGACTGTTTAGCTTCATAGTAGGCTTGTTATCAATAACTCATAGTCCTCTAAAATTAAAGAATTAATAGATTTCACCTGGAACGCTAAAAACTGCTTAAAACATCTAATAATATACAAAAACTGGTACGTTTAAGAGGAAGGTTCAAAACACTACAAAGAATTATAGGTGAATGCTTAGTTTCATAGTAGGCTTGTTATCAATAATTCATAGTCCTCTAAAATTAAAGAATTAATAGATGTCACCTGGAACGGTTGAAACTGTTTAAAAAATCTAATAATATACAAAAACTAGTACATTTAAAAGGATGGTTCAAAATAATACATATAAATATAGGTGAATGCTTAGTTTCATAGTAGGCTTGTTATCAATAACTATTAGTCCTCTAAAATTAAAATATTGATAGATGTCACCTGGAATGCTAGAAACTGTTTAAAACATCAAATAATATACAAAAACTAGTATATTTTAGAGGAAAGTTCAAAAGAATACACAGAAGTATAGGTGACTGCTTAGTTTCATAGTAGGCTTGTTATCAATAACTCATAGTCCTTTAAAATTAAAGAATTAATATATGTCACCTGGAACGCTAAAAACTGTTTAAAACATCTAATAATATACAAAAACTGGTACATTTAAGAGGAAGGTTCAAAATACTACACAGAAGTATATGTGAATGCTTAGTTTCATAGTAGGCTTGTTATCAATAACTCATAGTCCTCTAAAATTAAAGAATTAATAGATGTCACCTGGAACGGTAGAAACTGTTAAAAAAATCTAATAATATACAAAAACTAGTACATTTAAGAGGATGGTTCAAAATAATACATATAAATATAGGTGAATGCTTAGTTTCATAGTAGGCTTGTTATCAATAACTCATAATCCTCTAAAATTAAAGATTAATAGATGTCACCTGGAACGCAAGAAACTGTTAAAACATTTAATGATATACAAAAACTGGTATATTTAAGAGGATGGTTCAAAAGAATACACAAAAGTATAGGTGAATGCTTAGATTCATAGTAGGCTTGTTATCAATAACTATTAGTCCTCTGAATATAAAGAATTAATAAATGTCACCTGGAATGGTAGAAACTGTATAAAACATTTAATAAGATACAAAATATGGTACATTTAAGAGGATGGTTCAAAAGAATACATATAAGTATAGGTGAATGCGTAGTTTCATAGTAGGCTTGTTATCAATAACTATTAGTCCTCTAAAATTAAAGTATTGATAGATGTCACCTGGGACGCTAGAAACTGTTTAAAACATCTAATAATATACAAAAACTGGTACATTTTAGAGGAAAGTTAAAAAGAATACACGGAAGTATAGGTGACTGCTTAGTTTCATAGTAGGCTTGTTATCAATAACTCATAGTCCTCTAAAATTAAAGAATTAATAGATGTCACCTGGAACGCTAAAAACTGTTTAAAACATCTAATAATATACAAAAACTGGTACATTTAAGAGGAAGGTTCAAAAGATTACACAGAAGTATAGGTGAATGCTTAGTTTCATAGTAGGCTTGTTATCAATAACTCATAGTCCTCTAAAATTAAAGAATTAATAGATGTCACCTGGAACGCTAAAAACTGTTTAAAACATCTAATAATATAAAATAACTGGTACATTTAAGAGGATGGTTCAAAAGAATACATATAAATATAGGTGAATGCTTAGTTTCATAGTAGGCTTGTTATCAATAACTCATAATCCTCTAAAATTAAAGAATTAATAGATGTCACCTGGAACGCAAGAAACTGTTAAAACATTTAATGATATACAAAAACTGGTATATTTAAGAGGATGGTTCAAAAAAATAAACAGAAGTATAGGTGAATGCTTAGATTCATAGTAGGCTTGTTATCAATAACTATTAGTCCTCTAAAATTATAGTATTGATAGATGTCACCTAGAACGCTAAAAACTGTTTCAAATATCTAATAATATACAAAACCTGGTACATTTTAGAGGAAAGTTCAAAAGAATACACGGAAGTATAGGTGACTGCTTAGTTTCATAGTAGGCTTGTTATCAATAACTATTAGTCCTCTAGAATTAAAATATTGATAGATGTCACCTGGAACGCTAGAAACTGTTTAAAACATCTAATAATATAAAAAAAAATGGTACATTTTAGAGGAAAGTTCAAAAGAATACACAGAAGTATAGGTGACTTCTTAGTTTCATAGTAGGCTTGTTATCAATAACTCATAGTCTCTAAAATTAAAGAATTATTAGATGTCACCTGGAACGCTAAAAACTGCTTAAAACACCTAATAATATACAAAAACTGGTACATTTAAGAGGATGTTTAAAAAGAATACACAAAAGTATAGGTGAATGCTTAGTTTCATAGTAGGCTTGTTATCAATAACTCATAGTCCTCTAAAATTAAAGAATTAATAGATGTCACCTGGAACGCAAGAAACTGTTTTAAACATTTAATAACTTACAAAAACTAGTACATTTAAGAGGAGGGTTCAAAAGAATACACAGAAGTATAGGTGAATGCTTAGTTTCATAGTAGGCTTGTTCTCAATAACTATTAGTCCTCTGAAATTAAAATATTGATAGATGTCACCTGGAACGCTAGAAACTGTTTAAAACATATAATAATACAAAAAAATGGTACATTTTAGAGGAAAGTTCAAAAGAATACACAGAAGTATAGGTGACTGCTCAGTTTCATAGTAGGCTTGTTATCAATAACTCATAATCCTCTAAAATTAAAGAGTTAATAGATGTCACCTGGAACGCAAAAAACTGTTTAAAACATTTAATAATTTACAAAACTGGTACATTTAAGAGGATAGTTCAAAAGAATACATAGAAATATAGGTGAATGCTTAGATTCATAGTAGGCTTGTTATCAATAACTATTAGTCCTCTAAATATAAAGAATTAATAGATGTCACCTGGAATGGTAGAAACTGTTTAAAACATTTAATAAGATATAAAAAATTGTACATTTAAGAGGATGGTTCAAAAGAATACATATAAATATAGGTGAATGCTTAGTTTCATTGTAGGCTTGTTATCAATAACTATTAGTCCTCTAAAATTATAGTATTGATAGATGTCACCTAGAACGCTAGAAACTGTTTCAAATATCTAATAATATACAAAACCTGGTACATTTTAGAGGAAAGTTCAAAAGAATACACGGAAGTATAGGTGACTGCTTAGTTTCATAGTAGGCTTTTTATCAATAACTATTAGTCCTCTAGAATTAAAATATTGATAGATGTCACCTGGAAGCGCTAGAAACTGTTTAAAACATCTAATAATATAAAAAAAAATGGTACATTTTAGAGGAAAGTTCAAAAGAATACACAGAAGTATAGGTGACTTCTTAGTTTCATAGTAGGCTTGTTATCAATAACTCATAGTCTCTAAAATTAAAGAATTATTAGATGTCACCTGGAACGCTAAAAACTGCTTAAAACACCTAATAATATACAAAAACTGGTACATTTAAGAGGATGTTTAAAAAGAATACACAGAAGTATAGGTGAATGCTTAGTTTCATAGTAGGCTTGTTATCAATAACTCATAGTCCTCTAAAATTAAAGAATTAATAGATGTCACCTGGAACGCAAGAAACTGTTTTAAACATTTAATAACTTACAAAAACTAGTACATTTAAGAGGAGGGTTCAAAAGAATACACAGAAGTATAGGTGAATGCTTAGTTTCATAGTAGGCTTGTTCTCAATAACTATTAGTCCTCTGAAATTAAAATATTGATAGATGTCACCTGGAACGCTAGAAACTGTTTAA
This sequence comes from Papaver somniferum, assembly GCF_003573695.1. NCBI lineage: Eukaryota > Viridiplantae > Streptophyta > Magnoliopsida > Ranunculales > Papaveraceae > Papaver > Papaver somniferum. Next base: position 123,005,187 of record NC_039361.1, on the reverse strand, counting down.
AACATATAATAATACAAAAAAATGGTACATTTTAGAGGAAAGTTCAAAAGAATACACAGAAGTATAGGTGACTGCTCAGTTTCATAGTAGGCTTGTTATCAATAACTCATAATCCTCTAAAATTAAAGAATTAATAGATGTCACCTGGAATGGTAGAAACTGTTTATAACATTTAATAAGATACAAAAAATTGTACATTTAAGAGGATGGTTCAAAAGAATACATATAAATATAGGTGAATGCTTAGTTTCATTGTAGGCTTGTTATCAATTACTATTAGTCCTCTAAAATTATAGTATTGATAGATGTCATCTAGAACGCTAGAAACTGTTTCAAATATCTAATAATATACAAAACCTGGTACATTTTAGAGGAAAGTTCAAAAGAATACACGGAAGTATAGGTGACTGCTTAATTTCATAGTAGGCTTGTTATCAATAACTCATAGTCCTCTAAAATTAAAGAATTAATAGATGTCACCTGGAACGGTAGAAACTGTTTAAAAAATCTAATAATATACAAAAACTAGTACATTTAAGATGGTTCAAAAGAATACAGATAAATATCAGTGAATGCTTAGTTTCATAGTAGGCTTGTTATCAATAACTCATAATCCTCTAAAATTAAAGAATTAATAGATGTCACCAGGAACGCAAGAAACTGTTAAAACATTTAATGATATACAAAAACTGGTATATTTGAGAGGATGGTTCAAAAGAATACAGATAAATATAGGTGAATGCTTAGTTTCATAGTAGGCTTGTTATCAATAACTCATAATCCTCTAAAATTAAAGAATTAATAGATGTCACCTGGAACGCAAGAAACTGTTAAAACATTTAATGATATACAAAAACTGGTATATTTAAGAGGATGGTTCAAAAGAATACAGATAAATATAGGTGAATGCTTAGCTTCATAGTAGGCTTGTTATCAATAACTCATAATCCTCTAAAATTAAAGAATTAATAGATGTCACCTGGAACGCAAGAAACTGCTAAAAAATTCAATGATATACAAAAACTGGTATATTTAAGAGGATGGTTCAAAAGAATACACAGAAGTATAGGTGAATGCTTAGTTTCATAGTAGGCTTGTTATCAATAACTATTAGTCCTCTGAATATAAAGAATTAATAGATGTCACCTGGAATGGTAGAAACTGTATAAAACATTTAATAAGATACAAAAAATGGTACATTTAAGAGGATGGTTCAAAAGAATACATATAAGTATAGGTGAATGCGTAGTTTTATAGTAGGCTTGTTATCAATAACTATTAGTCCTCTAAAATTAAAGTATTGATAGATGTCACCTGGAACGCTAGAAACTATTTAAAATATTTAATAATATACAAAAACTGGTACATTTTAGAGGAAAGTTCAAAAGAATACACGGAAGTATAGGTGACTGCTTAGTTTCATAGTAGGGTTGTTATCAATAACTCATAGTCCTCTAAAATTAAAGAATTAATAGATATTACCTGGAACGCTAAAAACTGTTTAAAACATCTAATAATATACAAAAGCTGGTACATTTAAGAGGAAGGTTCAAAAGAATACACAGAAGTATATGTGAATGCTTAGTTTCATAGTAGGCTTGTTATCAATAACTCATAGTCCTCTTAAATTAAAGAATTAATAGATGTCACCTGGAACTCAAGAAACTGTTTTAAACATTTAATAATTTACAAAAACTAGTACATTTAAGAGGATGGTTCAAAATAATACACAGAAGTATAGGTGAATGCTTAGTTTCATAGTAGGCTTGTTATCAATAACTATTAGTCCTCTAAAATTAAAATATTGATAGATGTCACTTGGAACGCTAGAAAGTTTTTAAAACATCTAATAATATAAAAAAAAATGGTACATTTTAGAGTAAAGTTCAAAAGAATGCACAGAAGTATAGGTGACTGCTTAGTTTCATAGTAGGCTTGTTATCAATAACTCAAAGTCCTCTAAAATTAAAGAATTAATAGATGTCACTTGGAACGCTAAAAACTGCTTAAAACATCTAATAATATACAAAAACTGGTACATTTAAGAGGATGGTTAAAAAGAATACACATAAGTATAGGTGAATGATTAGTTTCAATGTAGGCTTGTTATCAATAACTATTAGTCCTCTAAAATTAAAGTATTGATAGATGTCACCTGGAACGCTAGAAACTGTTGAAAACATCTAATAATATACAAAAACTGGTACATTTTAGAGGAGAGTTCAAAAGAATACATGGAAGTATAGGTGACTGCTTAGTTTCATAGTAGGCTTGTTATCAATAACTCATAGTCCTCTAAAATTAAAGAATTAATAGATGTCGCCTAGAATGGAAGAAACTGTTTAAAACATCTAATAATATACAAAAACTGGTACATTTAAGAGGATGGTTCAAAAGAATACATATAAGTATAGGTGAATGCATAGTTTCATAGTAAGCTTGTTATCAATAACTATTAGTCCTCTAAAATTTAAGTATTGATAGATGTCACCTGGAATGCTAGAAACTGTTTAAAACATCAAATAATATACAAAAAATGGTATATTTTAGAGGAAAGTTCAAAAGAATACACGGAAGTATAGGTGACTGCTTAGTTTCATAGTAGGCTTGTTATCAATAACTCATAGTCCTCTAAAATTAAAGAATTAATAGATGTCACCTGGAACCGTATAAATTGTTTAAAACATCTAATAGTATACAAAAACTCGTCTATTTAAGAGGACGGTTCAAAAGACTACATATAAGTATTGGTGAATTCTTAGTTTCATAGTAGGCTTGTTATTAATAACTATTAGTCCTCTAAAATTAAAGTATTGATAGATGTCACCTAGAACGCTAGAAACTGTTTAAAACATCTAATAATATACAAAAACTGGTACATTTAAGAGGAAGGTTCAAAATACTACACAGAAGTATAGGTGAATGCTTAGTTTCATAGTAGGCTTGTTATCAATAACTCATAGTCCTCTAAAATTAAAGAATTAATAGATGTCACCTGGAACGGTAGAAACTGTTTAAAAAATCTAATAATATACAAAAACTAGTACATTTAAGAGGATG
>NC_039361.1:122964569-123002117 GCF_003573695.1 Papaver somniferum | reverse complement strand
AGTGAATGCTTAGTTTCATAGTAGGCTTGTTATCAATAACTCATAATCCTCTAAAATTAAAGAATTAATAGATGTCACCAGGAACGCAAGAAACTGTTAAAACATTTAATGATATACAAAAACTGGTATATTTGAGAGGATGGTTCAAAAGAATACAGATAAATATAGGTGAATGCTTAGTTTCATAGTAGGCTTGTTATCAATAACTCATAATCCTCTAAAATTAAAGAATTAATAGATGTCACCTGGAACGCAAGAAACTGTTAAAACATTTAATGATATACAAAAACTGGTATATTTAAGAGGATGGTTCAAAAGAATACAGATAAATATAGGTGAATGCTTAGCTTCATAGTAGGCTTGTTATCAATAACTCATAATCCTCTAAAATTAAAGAATTAATAGATGTCACCTGGAACGCAAGAAACTGCTAAAAAATTCAATGATATACAAAAACTGGTATATTTAAGAGGATGGTTCAAAAGAATACACAGAAGTATAGGTGAATGCTTAGTTTCATAGTAGGCTTGTTATCAATAACTATTAGTCCTCTGAATATAAAGAATTAATAGATGTCACCTGGAATGGTAGAAACTGTATAAAACATTTAATAAGATACAAAAAATGGTACATTTAAGAGGATGGTTCAAAAGAATACATATAAGTATAGGTGAATGCGTAGTTTTATAGTAGGCTTGTTATCAATAACTATTAGTCCTCTAAAATTAAAGTATTGATAGATGTCACCTGGAACGCTAGAAACTATTTAAAATATTTAATAATATACAAAAACTGGTACATTTTAGAGGAAAGTTCAAAAGAATACACGGAAGTATAGGTGACTGCTTAGTTTCATAGTAGGGTTGTTATCAATAACTCATAGTCCTCTAAAATTAAAGAATTAATAGATATTACCTGGAACGCTAAAAACTGTTTAAAACATCTAATAATATACAAAAGCTGGTACATTTAAGAGGAAGGTTCAAAAGAATACACAGAAGTATATGTGAATGCTTAGTTTCATAGTAGGCTTGTTATCAATAACTCATAGTCCTCTTAAATTAAAGAATTAATAGATGTCACCTGGAACTCAAGAAACTGTTTTAAACATTTAATAATTTACAAAAACTAGTACATTTAAGAGGATGGTTCAAAATAATACACAGAAGTATAGGTGAATGCTTAGTTTCATAGTAGGCTTGTTATCAATAACTATTAGTCCTCTAAAATTAAAATATTGATAGATGTCACTTGGAACGCTAGAAAGTTTTTAAAACATCTAATAATATAAAAAAAAATGGTACATTTTAGAGTAAAGTTCAAAAGAATGCACAGAAGTATAGGTGACTGCTTAGTTTCATAGTAGGCTTGTTATCAATAACTCAAAGTCCTCTAAAATTAAAGAATTAATAGATGTCACTTGGAACGCTAAAAACTGCTTAAAACATCTAATAATATACAAAAACTGGTACATTTAAGAGGATGGTTAAAAAGAATACACATAAGTATAGGTGAATGATTAGTTTCAATGTAGGCTTGTTATCAATAACTATTAGTCCTCTAAAATTAAAGTATTGATAGATGTCACCTGGAACGCTAGAAACTGTTGAAAACATCTAATAATATACAAAAACTGGTACATTTTAGAGGAGAGTTCAAAAGAATACATGGAAGTATAGGTGACTGCTTAGTTTCATAGTAGGCTTGTTATCAATAACTCATAGTCCTCTAAAATTAAAGAATTAATAGATGTCGCCTAGAATGGAAGAAACTGTTTAAAACATCTAATAATATACAAAAACTGGTACATTTAAGAGGATGGTTCAAAAGAATACATATAAGTATAGGTGAATGCATAGTTTCATAGTAAGCTTGTTATCAATAACTATTAGTCCTCTAAAATTTAAGTATTGATAGATGTCACCTGGAATGCTAGAAACTGTTTAAAACATCAAATAATATACAAAAAATGGTATATTTTAGAGGAAAGTTCAAAAGAATACACGGAAGTATAGGTGACTGCTTAGTTTCATAGTAGGCTTGTTATCAATAACTCATAGTCCTCTAAAATTAAAGAATTAATAGATGTCACCTGGAACCGTATAAATTGTTTAAAACATCTAATAGTATACAAAAACTCGTCTATTTAAGAGGACGGTTCAAAAGACTACATATAAGTATTGGTGAATTCTTAGTTTCATAGTAGGCTTGTTATTAATAACTATTAGTCCTCTAAAATTAAAGTATTGATAGATGTCACCTAGAACGCTAGAAACTGTTTAAAACATCTAATAATATACAAAAACTGGTACATTTAAGAGGAAGGTTCAAAATACTACACAGAAGTATAGGTGAATGCTTAGTTTCATAGTAGGCTTGTTATCAATAACTCATAGTCCTCTAAAATTAAAGAATTAATAGATGTCACCTGGAACGGTAGAAACTGTTTAAAAAATCTAATAATATACAAAAACTAGTACATTTAAGAGGATGTTTAAAAAGAATACATATAAATATAGGTGAATGCTTAGTTTCATAGTAGGCTTGTTATCAATAACTCATAGTCCTCTAAAATTAAAGAATTAATGGATGTCACCTGCAACGGTAGAAACTGTTTAAAACATCTAATAATATACAAAACTTGGTACATTTAAGAGGATGGTTCAAAAGAATACATATAAATATAGGTGAATGCTTAGTTTCATAGTAGGCTTGTTATCAATAACTCATAGTCCTCTAAAATTAAAGAATTAATGGATGTCACCTGCAACGGTAGAAACTGTTTTAAACATTTAATAATATACAAAAACTGGTACATTTAAGAGGATGGTTCAAAAGAATACATAGAAGTATAGGTAAATGCTTAGTTTCATAGTAGGCTTGTTATCAATAACTATTAGTCCTCTAAAATTAAAATATTGATAGATGTCACATGGAACGCTAGAAACTGTTTAAAAAATCAAATAAAATAAAAAAAATGGTACATTTTAGAGGAAAGTTCAAAAGAATACACAGAAGTATAGGTGACTGCTTAGTTTCATAGTAGGCTTATTATCAGTAACTCATAGTCCTCTAAAATTAAAGAATTAATAGATGTCACCTGGAACGCTAAAAACTGCTTAAAACATCTAATAATATACAAAAACTGGTACATTTAAGAGGATGTTTAAAAAGAATACACAGAAGTATAGGTGAATGCTTAGTTTCATAGTAGGATTGTTATCAATAACTCATAGTTCTTTAAAATTAAAGAATTAATAGATGTCACCTGCAACGGTAGAAACTGTTTAAAACATCTAATAATATACAAATACTGGTAAATTTAAGAGGATGGTTCAAAAGAATACATATAAGTATAGGTGAATGCTTAGTTTCATAGTACGCTTGTTATCAATAACTATTAGTCCTCTAATATTAAAGTATTGATAGATGTCACCTGGAATGCTATAAACTGTTTAAAACATCAAATAATATACAAAAGCTGGTATATTTTAGAGGAAAGTACAAAAGAATACACAAAAGTATAGGTGACTGCTTAGTTTCATAGTAGGCTTGTTATCAATAACTCATAATCCTCTAAAATTAAAGAGTTAATAGATGTCACCTGGAACGCAAAAAACTGTTTAAAACATTTAATAATTTACAAAACTGGTACATTTAAGAGGATGGTTCAAAATAATACATAGAAGTATAGGTGAATGCTTAGATTCATAGTAGGCTTGTTATCAATAACTATTAGTCCTCTAAATATAAAGAATTAATAGATGTCACCTGGAATGGTAGAAACTGTTTAAAACATTTAATAAGATACAAAAAATTGTACAATTTAAGAGGATGGTTCAAAAGAATACATATAAATATAGGTGAATGCTTAGTTTCGTTGTAGGCTTGTTATCAATAACTATTAGTCCTCTATAATTAAAGTATTGATAGATGTCACCTAGAACGCTAGAAACTGTTTAAAACATCTAATCATATACAAAAACTGGTACATTTTAGAGGAAAGTTCAAAAGAATACACGGAAATATAGGTGACTGCTTAGTTTCATAGTAGGCTTGTTATCAATAACTCATAGTCCTCTAAAATTAAAGAATTAATAGATGTCACCTGGAACGGTAGAAACTGTTTAAAAAATCTAATAATATACAAAAACTAGTACATTTAAGATGGTTCAAAAGAATACAGATAAATATAAGTGAATGCTTAGTTTCATAGTAGGCTTGTTATCAATAACTCATAATCCTCTAAAATTAAAGAATTAATAGATGTCACCAGGAACGCAAGAAACTGTTAAAACATTTAATGATATACAAAAACTGGTATATTTGAGAGGATGGTTCAAAAGAATACAGATAAATATAGGTGAATGCTTAGTTTCATAGTAGGCTTGTTATCAATAACTCATAATCCTCTAAAATTAAAGAATTAATAGATGTCACCTGGAACGCAATAAACTGTTTAAACATTTAATGATATACAAAAACTGGTATATTTAAGAAGATGGTTCAAAAGAATACATATAAGTATAGGTGAATGCGTAGTTTCATAGTAGGCTTGTTATCAATAACTGTTAGTCCTCTGAATATAAAGAATTAATAGATGTAACCTGGAATGGTAAAAACTGTATAAAACATTTAATAAGATACAAAAAATGGTACATTTAAGAGGATGGTTCAAAAGAATACATATAAGTATAGGTGAATGCGTAGTTTTATAGTAGGCTTGTTATCAATAACTATTAGTCCTCTAATATTAAAGTATTGATAGATGTCACCTGGAACGCTAGAAAATGTTTAAAATATTTAATAATATACAAAAACTGGTACATTTTAGAGGAAAGTTCAATAGAATACACGGAAATATAGTTGACTGCTTAGTTTCATAGTAGGCTTGTTATCAATAACTCATAGTCCTCTAAAATTAAAGAATTAATAGATGTCACCTGCAACGGTAGAAACTGTTTAAAACATCTAATAATATACAAAAACTGGTACATTTAAGAGGATGGTTCAAAAGAATACATATAAATATAGGTGAATGCTTAGTTTCATAGTAGGCTTGTTATCAATAACTCATAGTCCTCTAAAATTAAAGAATTAATAGACGTCACCTGGAACGCAAGAAACTGTTTTAAACATTTAATTATATACAAAAACTGGTACATTTAAGAGGATGGTTCAAAAGAATACATAGAAATATAGGTAAATGCTTAGTTTCATAGTAGGCTTGTTATCAATAACTCATAATCCTCTAAAATTAAAGAATTAATAGATGTCACCTGGAACGCAAGAAACTGTTTAAACATTTAATGATATACAAAAACTGGTATATTTAAGAGGATGGTTCAAAAGAATACACAGAAGTATAGGTGAATGCTTATTTTCATAGTAGGCTTGTTATCAATAACTATTAGTCCTCTGAATATAAAGAATTAATAGATGTCACCTGGAATGGTAAAAACTGTATAAAACATTTAATAAGATACAAAAAATGGTACATTTAAGAGGATGGTTCAAAAGAATACATATAAGTATAGGTGAATGCGTAGTTTTATAGTAGGCTTGTTATCAATAACTATTAGTCCTCTAAAATTAAAGTATTGATAGATGTCACCTGGAACGCTAGAAAATGTTTAAAATATTTAATAATATACAAAAACTGGTACATTTTAGAGGAAAGTTCAATAGAATACACGGAAATATAGTTGACTGCTTAGTTTCATAGTAGGCTTGTTATCAATAACTCATAGTCCTCTAAAATTAAAGAATTAATAGATGTCACCTGCAACGGTAGAAACTGTTTAAAACATCTAATAATATACAAAAACTGGTACATTTAAGAGGATGGTTCAAAAGAATACATATAAATATAGGTGAATGCTTAGTTTCATAGTAGGCTTGTTATCAATAACTCATAGTCCTCTAAAATTAAAGAATTAATAGACGTCACCTGGAACGCAAGAAACTGTTTTAAACATTTAATTATATACAAAAACTGGTACATTTAAGAGGATGGTTCAAAAGAATACATAGAAATATAGGTAAATGCTTAGTTTCATAGTAGGCTTGTTATCAATAACTCATAATCCTCTAAAATTAAAGAATTAATAGATGTCACCTGGAACGCAAGAAACTGTTTAAACATTTAATGATATACAAAAACTGGTATATTTAAGAGGATGGTTCAAAAGAATACACAGAAGTATAGGTGAATGCTTATTTTCATAGTAGGCTTGTTATCAATAACTATTAGTCCTCTGAATATAAAGAATTAATAGATGTCACCTGGAATGGTAAAAACTGTATAAAACATTTAATAAGATACAAAAAATGGTACATTTAAGAGGATGGTTCAAAAGAATACATATAAGTATAGGTGAATGCGTAGTTTTATAGTAGGCTTGTTATCAATAACTATAAGTCCTCTAAAATTAAAGTATTGATAGATGTCACCTGGAACGCTAGAAAATGTTTAAAACATCTAATAATATACAAAAACAGGTACATTTAAGAGGATGGTTAAAAATAATACACATAAGTATAGGTGAATGATTAGTTGCACAGTAGGCTTGTTATCTATAACTCATAGTTCTTTAAGTTTAAAGAATTAATAGATGTCACGCGCAACGGTAGAAACTGTTTAAAACTTCTAATAATATACAAAAACTGGTACATTTAAGAGGATGGTTCAAAAGAATACATATAAATATAGGTGAATGCTTAGTTTCATAGTAGGCTTGTTATCAATAACTCATAGTCCTCTAAAATTAAAGAATTAATAGATGTCACCTGGAACGCAAGAAACTGTTTTAAACATTTAATAATATACAAAAACTGGTACATTTAAGAGGATGGTTCAAAAAAATACATAGAAGTATAGGTGAATGCTTAGTTTCATAGTACGCTTGTTATCAATAACTATTAGTCCTCTTAAATTAAAATATTGATAGATGTCACCTGGAACGCTAGAAAATGTTTAAACAATCTAATAAAATAAAAAAAATGGTACATTTTAAAGGAAAGTTCAAAAGAATACACCGAAGTATAGGTGACTGCTTAGTTTCATAGTAGGCTTGTTATCAATAACTCATAGTCCTCTAAAATTAAAGAATTAATAGATGTCACCTGGAACGCTAAAAACTGCTTAAGACATCTAATAATATACAAAAACTGGTACATTTAAGAGGATGGTTAAAAAGAATACACAGAAGTATAGGTGAATGCTTAGTTTCATAGTAGGATTGTTATCAATAACTCATAGTTCTTTAAAATTAAAGAATTAATAGATGTCACCTGCAACAGTAGAAACTGTTTAAAACATCTAATAATATACAAATATTGGTACATTTAATAGGATGGTTCAAAAGAGTACATATAAGTATAGGTGACTGCTTAGTTTCATAGTACGCTTGTTATCAATAACTATTAGTCCTCTAAAATTAAAATATTGATAGATGTTACCTGGAACGCTAGAAAGTGTTTAAAACATCTAATAATATAAAAAAAATGGTACATTTTAGATTAAAGTTCAAAAGAATACACAGAAGTATAGGTGACTGCTTAGTTTCATAGTAGGCTTGTTATCAATAACTCAAAGTCCTCTAAAATTTGAAGAATTAATAGATGTCACCTGGAACGCTAAAAACTGCTTAAGACATCTAATATTATACAAAAACTGGTACATTTAAGAGGATGGTTAAAAATAATACACATAAGTATAGGTGAATGATTAGTTGCATAGTAGGCTTGTTATCAATAACTCATAGTTCTTTAAGTTTAAAGAATTAATAGATGTCACGTGCAACGGTAGAAACTGTTTAAAACATTTAATAATATACAAAAACTGGTACATTTAAGAGGATGGTTCAAAAGAATACATATAAATATAGGTGAATGCTTAGTTTCATAGTAGGCTTGTTATCAATAACTCATAGTCCTCTAAAATTAAAGAATTAATAGATGTCACCTGGAACGCAAGAAACTGTTTTAAACATTTAATAATATACAAAAACTGGTATATTTTAGAGGATGTTTCAAAAGAATACATAGAAGTATAGGTGAATGCTTAGTTTCATAGTAGGCTTGTTATCAATAACTATTAGTCCTGTAAAATTAAAATATTGATAGATGTCACCTGGAACGCTAGAAAGTGTTTAAAAAATCTAATAAAATAAAAAAAATGGTACATTTTAGAGGAAAGTTCAAAAGAATACACAGAAGTATAGGTGACTGCTTAGTTTCATAGTAGGCTTGTTATCAATAACTCATAGTCCACTAAAATTAAAGAATTAATAGATGTCACCTGGAACGCTAAAAACTGCTTAAGACATCTAAAAATATACAAAAACTGGTACATTTAAGAGGATGTTTAAAAAGAATACACATAAGTATAGGTGAATGCTTAGTTTCATAGTAGGATTGTTATCAATAACTCATAGTTCTTTAAAATTAAAAAATTAATAGATGTCACCTGCAACGGTAGAAACTGTTTAAAACATCTAATAATATACAAATACTGGTACATTTAAGAGGATGGTTCAAAAGAATACATATAAGTATCGGTGAATGCTTAGTTTCATAGTACGCTTGTTATCAATAACTATTAGTCCTCTAAAATTAAAGTATTGATAGATGTCACCTGGAATGCTAGAAACTGTTTAAAACATCAAATAATATACAAAACTGGTATATTTTAGAGGAAAGTACAAAAGAATACACAGAAGTATAGGTGACTGCTTTGTTTCATAGTAGGCTTGTTATCAATAACTCATAATCCTCTAAAATTAAAGAGTTAATAGATGTCACCTGGAACGCAAAAAACTGTTTAAAACATTTAATAATTTACAAAACTGATACATTTAAGAGGATGATTCAAAAGAATACATAGAAGTATAGGTGAATGCTTAGATTCATAGTAGGATTGTTATCAATAACTCATAGTTCTTTAAAATTAAAAAATTAATAGATGTCACCTGCAACGGTAGAAACTGTTTAAAACATATAATAATATACAAATACTGGTACATTTAAGAGGATGGTTCAAAAGAATACATATAAGTATCGGTGAATGCTTAGTTTCATAGTACGCTTGTTATCAATAACTATTAGTCCTCTAAAATTAAAGTATTGATAGATGTCACCTGGAACGCTAGAAAATGTTTAAAATATTTAATAATATACAAAAACTGGTACATTTTAGAGGAAAGTTCAATAGAATACACGGAAATATAGTTGACTGCTTAGTTTCATAGTAGGCTTGTTATCAATAACTCATAGTCCTCTAAAATTAAAGAATTAATAGATGTCACCTGCAACGGTAGAAACTGTTTAAAACATCTAATAATATACAAAAACTGGTACATTTAAGAGGATGGTTCAAAAGAATACATATAAATATAGGTGAATGCTTAGTTTCATAGTAGGCTTGTTATCAATAACTCATAGTCCTCTAAAATTAAAGAATTAATAGACGTCACCTGGAACGCAAGAAACTGTTTTAAACATTTAATTATATACAAAAACTGGTACATTTAAGAGGATGGTTCAAAAGAATACATAGAAATATAGGTAAATGCTTAGTTTCATAGTAGGCTTGTTATCAATAACTCATAATCCTCTAAAATTAAAGAATTAATAGATGTCACCTGGAACGCAAGAAACTGTTTAAACATTTAATGATATACAAAAACTGGTATATTTAAGAGGATGGTTCAAAAGAATACACAGAAGTATAGGTGAATGCTTATTTTCATAGTAGGCTTGTTATCAATAACTATTAGTCCTCTGAATATAAAGAATTAATAGATGTCACCTGGAATGGTAAAAACTGTATAAAACATTTAATAAGATACAAAAAATGGTACATTTAAGAGGATGGTTCAAAAGAATACATATAAGTATAGGTGAATGCGTAGTTTTATAGTAGGCTTGTTATCAATAACTATTAGTCCTCTAAAATTAAAGTATTGATAGATGTCACCTGGAACGCTAGAAAATGTTTAAAATATTTAATAATATACAAAAACTGGTACATTTTAGAGGAAAGTTCAATAGAATACACGGAAATATAGTTGACTGCTTAGTTTCATAGTAGGCTTGTTATCAATAACTCATAGTCCTCTAAAATTAAAGAATTAATAGATGTCACCTGCAACGGTAGAAACTGTTTAAAACATCTAATAATATACAAAAACTGGTACATTTAAGAGGATGGTTCAAAAGAATACATATAAATATAGGTGAATGCTTAGTTTCATAGTAGGCTTGTTATCAATAACTCATAGTCCTCTAAAATTAAAGAATTAATAGACGTCACCTGGAACGCAAGAAACTGTTTTAAACATTTAATTATATACAAAAACTGGTACATTTAAGAGGATGGTTCAAAAGAATACATAGAAATATAGGTAAATGCTTAGTTTCATAGTAGGCTTGTTATCAATAACTCATAATCCTCTAAAATTAAAGAATTAATAGATGTCACCTGGAACGCAAGAAACTGTTTAAACATTTAATGATATACAAAAACTGGTATATTTAAGAGGATGGTTCAAAAGAATACACAGAAGTATAGGTGAATGCTTATTTTCATAGTAGGCTTGTTATCAATAACTATTAGTCCTCTGAATATAAAGAATTAATAGATGTCACCTGGAATGGTAAAAACTGTATAAAACATTTAATAAGATACAAAAAATGGTACATTTAAGAGGATGGTTCAAAAGAATACATATAAGTATAGGTGAATGCGTAGTTTTATAGTAGGCTTGTTATCAATAACTATAAGTCCTCTAAAATTAAAGTATTGATAGATGTCACCTGGAACGCTAGAAAATGTTTAAAACATCTAATAATATACAAAAACAGGTACATTTAAGAGGATGGTTAAAAATAATACACATAAGTATAGGTGAATGATTAGTTGCACAGTAGGCTTGTTATCTATAACTCATAGTTCTTTAAGTTTAAAGAATTAATAGATGTCACGCGCAACGGTAGAAACTGTTTAAAACTTCTAATAATATACAAAAACTGGTACATTTAAGAGGATGGTTCAAAAGAATACATATAAATATAGGTGAATGCTTAGTTTCATAGTAGGCTTGTTATCAATAACTCATAGTCCTCTAAAATTAAAGAATTAATAGATGTCACCTGGAACGCAAGAAACTGTTTTAAACATTTAATAATATACAAAAACTGGTATATTTTAGAGGATGTTTCAAAAGAATACATAGAAGTATAGGTGAATGCTTAGTTTCATAGTAGGCTTGTTATCAATAACTATTAGTCCTGTAAAATTAAAATATTGATAGATGTCACCTGGAACGCTAGAAAGTGTTTAAAAAATCTAATAAAATAAAAAAAATGGTACATTTTAGAGGAAAGTTCAAAAGAATACACAGAAGTATAGGTGACTGCTTAGTTTCATAGTAGGCTTGTTATCAATAACTCATAGTCCACTAAAATTAAAGAATTAATAGATGTCACCTGGAACGCTAAAAACTGCTTAAGACATCTAAAAATATACAAAAACTGGTACATTTAAGAGGATGTTTAAAAAGAATACACATAAGTATAGGTGAATGCTTAGTTTCATAGTAGGATTGTTATCAATAACTCATAGTTCTTTAAAATTAAAAAATTAATAGATGTCACCTGCAACGGTAGAAACTGTTTAAAACATCTAATAATATACAAATACTGGTACATTTAAGAGGATGGTTCAAAAGAATACATATAAGTATCGGTGAATGCTTAGTTTCATAGTACGCTTGTTATCAATAACTATTAGTCCTCTAAAATTAAAGTATTGATAGATGTCACCTGGAATGCTAGAAACTGTTTAAAACATCAAATAATATACAAAACTGGTATATTTTAGAGGAAAGTACAAAAGAATACACAGAAGTATAGGTGACTGCTTTGTTTCATAGTAGGCTTGTTATCAATAACTCATAATCCTCTAAAATTAAAGAGTTAATAGATGTCACCTGGAACGCAAAAAACTGTTTAAAACATTTAATAATTTACAAAACTGATACATTTAAGAGGATGATTCAAAAGAATACATAGAAGTATAGGTGAATGCTTAGATTCATAGTAGGATTGTTATCAATAACTCATAGTTCTTTAAAATTAAAAAATTAATAGATGTCACCTGCAACGGTAGAAACTGTTTAAAACATATAATAATATACAAATACTGGTACATTTAAGAGGATGGTTCAAAAGAATACATATAAGTATCGGTGAATGCTTAGTTTCATAGTACGCTTGTTATCAATAACTATTAGTCCTCTAAAATTAAAGTATTGATAGATGTCACCTGGAACGCTAGAAAATGTTTAAAATATTTAATAATATACAAAAACTGGTACATTTTAGAGGAAAGTTCAATAGAATACACGGAAATATAGTTGACTGCTTAGTTTCATAGTAGGCTTGTTATCAATAACTCATAGTCCTCTAAAATTAAAGAATTAATAGATGTCACCTGCAACGGTAGAAACTGTTTAAAACATCTAATAATATACAAAAACTGGTACATTTAAGAGGATGGTTCAAAAGAATACATATAAATATAGGTGAATGCTTAGTTTCATAGTAGGCTTGTTATCAATAACTCATAGTCCTCTAAAATTAAAGAATTAATAGACGTCACCTGGAACGCAAGAAACTGTTTTAAACATTTAATTATATACAAAAACTGGTACATTTAAGAGGATGGTTCAAAAGAATACATAGAAATATAGGTAAATGCTTAGTTTCATAGTAGGCTTGTTATCAATAACTCATAATCCTCTAAAATTAAAGAATTAATAGATGTCACCTGGAACGCAAGAAACTGTTTAAACATTTAATGATATACAAAAACTGGTATATTTAAGAGGATGGTTCAAAAGAATACACAGAAGTATAGGTGAATGCTTATTTTCATAGTAGGCTTGTTATCAATAACTATTAGTCCTCTGAATATAAAGAATTAATAGATGTCACCTGGAATGGTAAAAACTGTATAAAACATTTAATAAGATACAAAAAATGGTACATTTAAGAGGATGGTTCAAAAGAATACATATAAGTATAGGTGAATGCGTAGTTTTATAGTAGGCTTGTTATCAATAACTATTAGTCCTCTAAAATTAAAGTATTGATAGATGTCACCTGGAACGCTAGAAAATGTTTAAAATATTTAATAATATACAAAAACTGGTACATTTTAGAGGAAAGTTCAATAGAATACACGGAAATATAGTTGACTGCTTAGTTTCATAGTAGGCTTGTTATCAATAACTCATAGTCCTCTAAAATTAAAGAATTAATAGATGTCACCTGGAACGGTAGAAACTGTTTAAAACATCTAATAATATACAAAAGCTGGTACATTTAAGAGGATGGTTCTAAAGAATACACGGAAGTATAGGTGAATGCTTAGTTTCATAGTAGGCTTGTTATCAATAACTATTAGTCCTTTAAAATTAAAATATTGATAGATGTCACCTGGAACGCTAGAAAGTGTTTAAAACATCTAATAATATAAAAAAAATGGAACATTTTAGAGTAAAGTTCAAAAGAATACACAGAAGTATAGGTGACTGCTTAGTTTCATAGTAGGCTTGTTATCAATAACTCAAAGTCCTCTAAAATTTGAAGAATTAATAGATGTCACCTGGAACGCTAAAAACTGCTTAAAACATCTAATAATATACAAAAACAGGTACATTTAAGAGGATGGTTAAAAATAATACACATAAGTATAGGTGAATGATTAGTTGCACAGTAGGCTTGTTATCTATAACTCATAGTTCTTTAAGTTTAAAGAATTAATAGATGTCACGCGCAACGGTAGAAACTGTTTAAAACTTCTAATAATATACAAAAACTGGTACATTTAAGAGGATGGTTCAAAAGAATACATATAAATATAGGTGAATGCTTAGTTTCATAGTAGGCTTGTTATCAATAACTCATAGTCCTCTAAAATTAAAGAATTAATAGATGTCACCTGGAACGCAAGAAACTGTTTTAAACATTTAATAATATACAAAAACTGGTATATTTTAGAGGATGTTTCAAAAGAATACATAGAAGTATAGGTGAATGCTTAGTTTCATAGTAGGCTTGTTATCAATAACTATTAGTCCTGTAAAATTAAAATATTGATAGATGTCACCTGGAACGCTAGAAAGTGTTTAAAAAATCTAATAAAATAAAAAAAATGGTACATTTTAGAGGAAAGTTCAAAAGAATACACAGAAGTATAGGTGACTGCTTAGTTTCATAGTAGGCTTGTTATCAATAACTCATAGTCCACTAAAATTAAAGAATTAATAGATGTCACCTGGAACGCTAAAAACTGCTTAAGACATCTAAAAATATACAAAAACTGGTACATTTAAGAGGATGTTTAAAAAGAATACACATAAGTATAGGTGAATGCTTAGTTTCATAGTAGGATTGTTATCAATAACTCATAGTTCTTTAAAATTAAAAAATTAATAGATGTCACCTGCAACGGTAGAAACTGTTTAAAACATCTAATAATATACAAATACTGGTACATTTAAGAGGATGGTTCAAAAGAATACATATAAGTATCGGTGAATGCTTAGTTTCATAGTACGCTTGTTATCAATAACTATTAGTCCTCTAAAATTAAAGTATTGATAGATGTCACCTGGAATGCTAGAAACTGTTTAAAACATCAAATAATATACAAAACTGGTATATTTTAGTGGAAAGTACAAAAGAATACACAGAAGTATAGGTGACTGCTTTGTTTCATAGTAGGCTTGTTATCAATAACTCATAATCCTCTAAAATTAAAGAGTTAATAGATGTCACCTGGAACGCAAAAAACTGTTTAAAACATTTAATAATTTACAAAACTGATACATTTAAGAGGATGATTCAAAAGAATACATAGAAGTATAGGTGAATGCTTAGATTCATAGTAGGCTTGTTATCAATAACTATTAGTCCTCTAAATATAAAGAATTAATAGATGTCACCTAGAATGGTAGAAACTGTTTAAAACATTTAATAATATACAAAAAATTGTACATTTAAGAGGATGGTTCAAAAGAATACATATAAATATAGGTGAATGCTTAGTTTCTTTGTAGGCTTGTTATCAATAACTATTAGTCCTCTAAAATAAAAGTATTGATAGATGTCACCTAGAACGCTAGAAACTGTTTAAAATATCTAATAATATACAAAAACTGGTACATTTTAGAGGAAAGTTCAAAAGAATACACGGAAGTATAGGTGACTGCTTAGTTTCATAGTAGGCTTGTTATCAATAACTCATAGTCCTCTAAAATTAAAGAATTAATAGATGTCACCTGGAACGGTAGAAACTGTTTAAAAAATCTAATAATATACAAAAACTAGTACATTTAAGATGGTTCAAAAGAATACAGATAAATATAAGTGAATGCTTAGTTTCATAGTAGGCTTGTTATCAATAACTCATAATCCTCTAAAATTAACGAATTAATAGATGTCACCTGGAACGCGAGAAACTGTTAAAACATTTAATGATATGCAAAAACCGGTATATTTAAGAGGATGGTTCAAAAGAATACAGATAAATATAGGTTAATGCTTAGTTTCATAGTAGGCTTGTTATCAATAACTCATAATCCTCAAAAATTAAAGAATTAATAGATGTCACCTGGAACGTAAGAAACTGTTAAAACATTTAATGATATACAAAAACTGGTACATTTAAGAGGATGGTTCAAAAGAATACATATAAGTATAGGTGACTGCTTAGTTTCATAGTACGCTTGTTATCAATAACTATTAGTCCTCTAAAATTAAAATATTGATAGATGTTACCTGGAACGCTAGAAAGTGTTTAAAACATCTAATAATTTAAAAAAATGGTACATTTTAGAGTAAAGTTCAAAAGAATACACAGAAGTATAGGTGACTGCTTAGTTTCATAGTAGGCTTGTTATCAATAACTCAAAGTCCTCTAAAATTTGAAGAATTAATAGATGTCACCTGGAACGCTAGAAACTGCTTAAAACATCTAATAATATACAAAAACAGGTACATTTAAGAGGATGGTTAAAAATAATACACATAAGTATAGGTGAATGATTAGTTGCATAGTAGGCTTGTTATCAATAACTCATAGTTCTTTAAGTTTAAAGAATTAATAGATGTCACGTGCAATGGTAGAAACTGTTTAAAACATCTAATAATATACAAAAACTGGTACATTTAAGAGGATGGTTCAAAAGAATACATATAAATATAGGTGAATGCTTAGTTTCATAGTAGGCTTGTTATCAATAACTCATAGTCCTATAAAATTAAAGAATTAATAGATGTCACCTGGAACGCAAGAAACTGTTTTAAACATTTAATAATATACAAAAACTGGTACATTTAAGAGGATGGTTCAAAAAAATACATAGAAGTATAGGTGAATGCTTAGTTTCATAGTAGGCTTGTTATCAATAACTATTAGTCCTCTAAAATTAAAATATTGATAGATGTCACCTGGAACGCTAGAAAATGTTTAAACAATCTAATAAAATAAAAAAAATGGTACATTTTAAAGGAAAGTTCAAAAGAATACACCGAAGTATAGGTAAATGCTTAGTTTCATAGTAGGCTTGTTATCAATAACTCATAGTCCTCTAAAATTAAAGAATTAATAGATGTCACCTGGAACGCTAAAAACTGCTTAAGACATCTAATAATATACAAAAACTGGTACATTTAAGAGGATGGTTAAAAAGAATACACAGAAGTATAGGTGAATGCTTAGTTTCATAGTAGGATTGTTATCAATAACTCATAGTTCTTTAAAATTAAAGAATTAATAGATGTCACCTGCAACGGTAGAAACTGTTTAAAACATCTAATAATATACAAATACTGGTACATTTAAGAGGATGGTTCAAAAGAATACATATAAGTATAGGTGACTGCTTAGTTTCATAGTACGCTTGTTATCAATAACTATTAGTCCTCTAAAATTAAAATATTGATAGATGTTACCTGGAACGCTAGAAAGTGTTTAAAACATCTAATAATATAAAAAAATGGTACATTTTAGAGTGAAGTTCAAAAGAATACACAGAAGTATAGGTGACTGCTTAGTTTCATAGTAGGCTTGTTATCAATAACTCAAAGTCCTCTAACATTTGAAGAATTAATAGATGTCACCTGGAACGCTAAAAACTGCTTAAGACATCTAATATTATACAAAAACTGGTACATTTAAGAGGATGGTTAAAAATAATACACATAAGTATAGGTGAATGATTAGTTGAATAGTAGGCTTGTTATCAATAACTCATAGTTCTTTAAGTTTAAAGAATTAATAGATGTCACGTGCAACGGTAGAAACTGTTTAAAACATCTAATAATATACAAAAACTGGTACATTTAAGAGGATGGTTCAAAAGAATACATATAAATATAGGTGAATGCTTAGTTTCATAGTAGGCTTGTTATCAATAACTCATAGTCCTCTAAAATTAAAGAATTAATAGATGTCACCTGGAACACAAGAAACTGTTTTAAACATTTAATAATATACAAAAACTGGTATATTTTAGAGGATGTTTCAAAAGAATACATAGAAGTATAGGTGAATGCTTAGTTTCATAGTAGGCTTGTTATCAATAACTATTAGTCCTCTAAAATTAAAATATTGATAGATGTCACCTGGAACGCTAGAAAGTGTTTAAAAAATCTAATAAAATAAAAAAATGGTACATTTTAGAGGAAAGT
Organism: Papaver somniferum; assembly: GCF_003573695.1. NCBI lineage: Eukaryota > Viridiplantae > Streptophyta > Magnoliopsida > Ranunculales > Papaveraceae > Papaver > Papaver somniferum. Next base: position 122,984,354 of record NC_039361.1, on the reverse strand, counting down.
TCAAAAGAATACACAAAAGTATAGGTGACTGCTTAGTTTCATAGTAGGCTTGTTATCAATAACTCATAGTCCACTAAAATTAAAGAATTAATAGATGTCACCTGGAACGCTAAAAACTGCTTAAGACATCTAAAAATATACAAAAACTGGTACATTTAAGAGGATGGTTAAAAAGAATACACAGAAGTATAGGTGAATGCTTAGTTTCATAGTAGGATTGTTATCAATAACTCATAGTTCTTTAAAATTAAAGAATTAATAGATGTCACCTGCAACGGTAGAAACTGTTTAAATCATCTAATAATATACAAATACTGGTACATTTAAGAGGATGGTTCAAAAGAATACATATAAGTATCGGTGAATGCTTAGTTTCATAGTACGCTTGTTATCAATAACTATTAGTCCTCTAAAATTAAAGTATTGATAGATGTCACCTGGAATGCTAGAAACTGTTTAAAACATCAAATAATATACAAAACTGGTATATTTTAGAGGAAAGTACAAAAGAATACACAGAAGTATAGGTGACTGCTTAGTTTCATAGTAGGCTTGTTATCAATAACTCATAGTCCTCTAAAATTAAAGAATTAATAGATGTCACCTGGAACGCTAAAAACTGATTAAAACATCTAATAATATACAAAAATTGGTACATTTAAGAGGAAGGTTCAAAAGACTACAAAGAATTATAGGTGAATACTTAGTTTCATAGTATGCTTGTTATCAATAACTCATAATCCTCTAAAATTAAAGAATTAATAGATGTCACCTGGAACGCTAAAAACTGATTAAAACATCTAATAATATACAAAAACTGGTACATTTAAGAGGATGGTTAAAAAGAATACACAGAAGTATAGGTGAATGCTTAGTTTCATAGTAGGATTGTTATCAATAACTCATAGTTCTTTAAAATTAAAGAATTAATAGATGTCACCTGCAACAGTAGAAACTGTTAAAAACATCTAATAATATACAAATACTGGTACATTTAAGAGGATGGTTCAAAAGAATACATATAAGTATAGGTGAATGCTTAGTTTCATAGTACGCTTGTTATCAATGACTATTAGTCCTCTAAAATTAAAGTATTGATAGATGTCACCTGGAATGCTAGAAACTGTTTAAAACATCAAATAATATACAAAAACTGGTATATTTTAGAGGAAAGTACAAAAGAATACACAGAAGTATAGGTGACTGCTTAGTTTCATAGTAGGCTTGTTATCAATAACTCATAGTCCTCTAAAATTAAAGAATTAATAGATGTCACCTGGAACGGAAGAAACTGTTTAAAACATCTAATAATATACAAAAACTGGTACATTAAAGAGGATGGTTCAAAAGAATACATAGAAGTATAGGTGACTTCTTAGTTTCATAGTAGGCTTGTTATCAATAACTCATAGTCCTCTAAAATTAAAGAATTAATAGATGTCACCTGGAACGGTAGAAACTGTTTAAAAAATCTAATAATATACAAAAACTAGTATATTTTAGATGAAAGTACAAAATAATATACAGAAGTATAGGTGACTGCTTAGTTTCATAGTAGGCTTGTTATCAATAACTCATAGTCCTCTAAAATTAAAGAATTAATAGATGTCACCTGGAAAGGAAGAAACTGTTTAAAACATCTAATAATATACAAAAACTGGTACATTTAAGAGGATGGTTCAAAAGAATACATATAAGTATAGGTGAATGCTTAGTTTCATAGTAGGCTTGTTATCAATAACTATTAGTCCTCTAAAATTAAAGTATTGATAGATGTCACCTGGAATGCTAGAAACTGTTTAAGACATCAAATAATATACAGAAACGGGTATATTTTAGAGGAAAGTTCAAAAGAATACACAGAAGTATAGGTGATTGCTGAGTTTCATAGTAGGCTTGTTATCAATAACTCATAGTCCTCTAAAATTAAAGAATTAATAGATGTCACCTGGAACACTAAAAACTGATTAAAACATCTAATAATATACAAAAATTGGTACATTTAAGAGGAAGGTTCAAAAGACTACAAAGAATTATAGGTGAATACTTAGTTTCATAGTATGCTTGTTATCAATAACTCATAATCCTCTAAAATTAAAGAATTAATAGATGTCACCTGGAACGCTAAAAACTGTTTAAAACATCTAATAATATACAAAAACTGGTACATTTAAGAGGAAGGTTCAAAAGACTACACAGAAGTATAAGTGAATGCTTAGTTTCATAGTAGGTTTGTTTTCAATAACTCATAGTCCTCTAAAATTAAAGAATTAATAGATGTCACCTGGAACGCAAAAAAACTGTTTAAAATATTTAATAATATACAATACTGGTACATTTAAGAGGATGGTTCAAAAGAATACACATAAGTATAGGTGAATGCTTAGATTCATAGTATACTTGTTATCAATAACTCATAATCCTCGAAAACTAAAGAATTAATAGATGTCACCTGGAACGCTAAAAACTGTTTAAAACATCTAATAATATACAAAAACTGGTACATTTAAGAGGAAGGTTCAAAAGACTACACAGAAGTATAAGTGAATGCTTAATTTCATAGTAGGTTTGTTTTCAATAACTCATAGTCCTCTAAAATTAAAGAATTAATAGATGTCACCTGGAACGCAAAAAAACTGTTTAAAACATTTAATAATATACAAAACTGGTACATTTAAGAGGATGGTTCAAAAAAATACACAGAATTATAGGTGAATGCTTAGATTCATAGTATGCTTGTTATCAATAACTCATAATCCTCTAAAATTAAAGAATTAATGGATGTCACCTGGAATGCTAAAAACTGTTTAAAACATCTAATAATATACAAAAACTGGTACATTTAAGAGGAAGGTTCAAAAGACTACACAGAAGTATAAGTGAATGCTTAATTTCATAGTAGGTTTGTTTTCAATAACTCATAGTCCTCTAAAATTAAAGAATTAATAGATGTCACCTGGAACGGTAGAAACTGTTTAAAACATCTAATAATGTACAAAAACTGGTACATTTTAGAGGAAGGTTCAAAAGACTACACAGAAGTATAGGTGACTGCTTAGTTTCATAGTAGGCTTGTTATCAATAACTCATAGTCCTCTAAAATTAAAGAATTAATAGATGTCACCTGGAACGCTAAAAACTGTTTAAAACATCTAATAATATACAAAAACTGGTACATTTAAGAGGAAGGTTCAAAAGACTACACAGAAGTATAAGTGAATGCTTAATTTCATAGTAGGTTTGTTTTCAATAACTCATAGTCCTCTAAAATTAAAGAATTAATAGATGTCACCTGGAATGCAAAAAAACTGTTTAAAACATTTAATAATATACAAAACTGGTACATTTAAGAGGATGGTTCAAAACAATACACAGAATTATAGGTGAATGCTTAGATTCATAGTAGGCTTGTTATCAATAACTATTAGTCCTCTAAATATAAAGAATTAATAGATGTCACCTGGAATGGTAGAAACTGTTCAAAATATTTAATAATATACAAAAAATTGTACATTTAAGAGGATGGTTCAAAAGAATACATATAAATATAGGTGAATGCTTAGTTTCATTGTAGGCTTGTTATCAATAACTATTAGTCCTCTAAAATAAAAGTATTGATAGATGTCACCTAGAACGCTAGAAACTGTTTAAAATATCTAATAATATACAAAAACTGGTACAGTTTAGAGGAAAGTTCAAAAGAATACACGGAAGTATAGGTGACTGCTTAGTTTCATAGTAGGCTTGTTATCAATAACTCATAGTCCTCTAAAATTAAAGAATTAATAGATGTCACCTGGAACGGTAGAAACTGTTTAAAAAATCTAATAATATACAAAAACTAGTACATTTAAGATGGTTCAAAAGAATACAGATAAATATAAGTGAATGCTTAGTTTCATAGTAGGCTTGTTATCAATAACTCATAATCCTCTAAAATTAAAGAATTAATAGATGTCACCTGGAACGCAAGAAACTGTTAAAACATTTAATGATATACAAAAACTGGTATATTTAAGAGGATGGTTCAAAAGAATACAGATAAATATAGGTGAATGCTTAGTTTCATAGTAGGCTTGTTATCAATAACTCATAATCCTCTAAAATTAAAGAATTAATACATGTCACCTGGAACGCAAGAAACTGTTAAAACATTTAATGATATACAAAAACTGGTACATTTAAGAGGATGGTTCAAAAGAATACATAGAAGTATAGGTGAATGCTTAGTTTCATAGTAGGCTTGTTATCAATAACTATTAGTCCTCTAAAATTAAAGTATTGATAGATGTCACCTGGAATGCTAGAAACTGTTTAAAACATCAAATAATATACAAAAATTGGTATATTTTAGAGGAAAGTTCAAAAGAATACGCAGAAGTATAGGTGACTGCTTAGTTTCATAGTAGGCTTGTTATCAACAACTCATAGTCCTCTAAAATTAAAGAATTAATAGATGTGTCCTGGAACGCTAAAAACTGATTAAAACATCTAATAATTTACAAAAATTGGTACATTTAAGAGGAAGGTTCAAAAGACTACAAAGAATTATAGGTGAATACTTAGTTTCATAGTATGCTTGTTATCAATAACTCATAATCCTCTAAAATTAAAGAATTAATAGATGTCACCTGGAACGCTAAAAACTGTTTAAAACATCTAATAATATACAAAAACTGGTACATTTAAGAGGAAGGTTCAAAAGACTACACAGAAGTATAAGTGAATGCTTAGTTTCATAGTAGGTTTGTTTTCAATAACTCATAGTCCTCTAAAATTAAAGAATTAATAGATGTCACCTGGAACGCTAAAAACTGTTTAAAACATCTAATAATATACAAAAACTGGTACATTTAAGAGGAAGGTTCAAAAGACTACACAGAAGTATAAGTGAATGCTTAATTTCATAGTAGGTTTGTTTTCAATAACTCATAGTCCTCTAAAATTAAAGAATTAATAGATGTCACCTGGAATGCAAAAAAACTGTTTAAAACATTTAATAATATACAAAACTGGTACATTTAAGAGGATGGTTCAAAACAATACACAGAATTATAGGTGAATGCTTAGATTCATAGTAGGCTTGTTATCAATAACTATTAGTCCTCTAAATATAAAGAATTAATAGATGTCACCTGGAATGGTAGAAACTGTTCAAAATATTTAATAATATACAAAAAATTGTACATTTAAGAGGATGGTTCAAAAGAATACATATAAATATAGGTGAATGCTTAGTTTCATTGTAGGCTTGTTATCAATAACTATTAGTCCTCTAAAATAAAAGTATTGATAGATGTCACCTAGAACGCTAGAAACTGTTTAAAATATCTAATAATATACAAAAACTGGTACATTTTAGAGGAAAGTTCAAAAGAATACACGTAAGTATAGGTGACTGCTTAGTTTCATAGTAGGCTTGTTATCAATAACTCATAGTCCTCTAAAATTAAAGAATTAATAGATGTCACCTGGAACGGTAGAAACTGTTTAAAAAATCTAATAATATACAAAAACTAGTACATTTAAGATGGTTCAAAAGAATACAGATAAATATAAGTGAATGCTTAGTTTCATAGTAGGCTTGTTATCAATAACTCATAATCCTCTAAAATTAAAGAATTAATAGATGTCACCTGGAACGCAAGAAACTGTTAAAACATTTAATGATATACAAAAACGGGTATATTTAAGAGGATGGTTCAAAAGAATACAGATAAATATAGGTGAATGCTTAGTTTCATAGTAGGCTTGTTATCAATAACTCATAATCCTCTAAAATTAAAGAATTAAAAGATGTCACCTGGAACGCAAGAAACTGTTAAAACATTTAATAATATACAAAAACTGGTACATTTAAGAGGATGGTTCAAAAGAATACATAGAAGTATAGGTGAATGCTTAGTTTCATAGTAGGCTTGTTATCAATAACTATTAGTCCTCTAAAATTAAAGTATTGATAGATGTCACATGGAATGCTAGAAACTGTTTAAAACATCAAATAATATACAAAAATGGGTATATTTTAGAGGAAAGTTCAAAAGAATACACAGAAGTATAGGTGACTGCTTAGTTTCATAGTAGGCTTGTTATCAATAACTCATAGTCCTCTAAAATTAAAGAATTAATAGATGTCACCTGGAACGCTAAAAACTGATTAAAACATCTAATAATATACAAAAATTGGTACATTTAAGAGGAAGGTTCAAAAGACTACAAAGAATTATAGGTGAATACTTAGTTTCATAGTATGCTTGTTATCAATAACTCATAATCCTCTAAAATTAAAGAATTAATAGATGTCACCTGGAACGCTAAAAACTGATTAAAACATCTAATAATATACAAAAACTGGTACATTTAAGAGGATGGTTAAAAAGAATACACAGAAGTATAGGTGAATGCTTAGTTTCATAGTAGGATTGTTATCAATAACTCATAGTTCTTTAAAATTAAAGAATTAATAGATGTCACCTGCAACGGTAGAAACTGTTTAAAACATCTAATAACATACAAATACTGGTACATTTAAGAGGATGGTTCAAAAGAATACATATAAGTATAGGTGAATGCTTAGTTTCATAGTACGCTTGTTATCAATGACTATTAGTCCTCTAAAATTAAAGTATTGATAGATGTCACCTGGAATGCTAGAAACTGTTTAAAACATCAAATAATATACAAAAACTGGTATATTTTAGATGAAAGTACAAAATAATATACAGAAGTATAGGTGACTGCTTAGTTTCATAGTAGGCTTGTTATCAATAACTCATAGTCCTCTAAAATTAAAGAATTAATAGATGTCACCTGGAAAGGAAGAAACTGTTTAAAACATCTAATAATATACAAAAACTGGTACATTTAAGAGGATGGTTCAAAAGAATACATATAAGTATAGGTGAATGCTTAGTTTCATAGTAGGCTTGTTATCAATAACTATTAGTCCTCTAAAATTAAAGTATTGATAGATGTCACCTGGAATGCTAGAAACTGTTTAAAACATCAAATAATATACAGAAACGGGTATATTTTAGAGGAAAGTTCAAAAGAATACATAGAAGTATAGGTGATTGCTGAGTTTCATAGTAGGCTTGTTATCAATAACTCATAGTCCTCTAAAATTAAAGAATTAATAGATGTCACCTGGAACACTAAAACCTGATTAAAACATCTAATAATATACAAAAATTGGTACATTTAAGAGGAAGGTTCAAAAGACTACAAAGAATTATAGGTGAATACTTAGTTTCATAGTATGCTTGTTATCAATAACTCATAATCCTCTAAAATTAAAGAATTAATAGATGTCACCTGGAACGCTAAAAACTGTTTAAAACATCTAATAATATACAAAAACTGGTACATTTAAGAGGAAGGTTCAAAAGACTACACAGAAGTATAAGTGAATGCTTAATTTCATAGTAGGTTTGTTTTCAATAACTCATAGTCCTCTAAAATTAAAGAATTAATAGATGTCACCTGGAACGCAAAAAAACTGTTTAAAACATTTAATAATATACAAAACTGGTACATTTAAGAGGATGGTTCAAAAAAATACACAGAATTATAGGTGAATGCTTAGATTCATAGTATGCTTGTTATCAATAACTCATAATCCTCTAAAATTAAAGAATTAATGGATGTCACCTGGAATGCTAAAAACTGTTTAAAACATCTAATAATATACAAAAACTGGTACATTTAAGAGGAAGGTTCAAAAGACTACACAGAAGTATAAGTGAATGCTTAATTTCATAGTAGGTTTGTTTTCAATAACTCATAGTCCTCTAAAATTAAAGAATTAATAGATGTCACCTGGAACGCAAAAAAACTGTTTAAAACATTTAATAATATACAAAACTGGTACATTTAAGAGGATGGTTCAAAACAATACACAGAATTATAGGTGAATGCTTAGATTCATAGTATGCTTGTTATCAATAACTCATAATCCTCTAAAATTAAAGAATTAATAGATGTCACCTGGAACGCTAAAAACTGTTTAAAACATCTAATAATATACAAAAACTGGCACATTTAAGAGGAAGGTTCAAAAGACTACACAGAAGTATTAAGTGAATGCTTAATTTCATAGTAGGTTTGTTTTCAATAACTCATAGTCCTCTAAAATTAAAGAATTAATAGATGTCACCTGGAACGCAAAAAAACTGTTTAAAACATTTAATAATATACAAAACTGGTACATTTAAGAGGATGGTTCAAAACAATACACAGAATTATAGGTGAATGCTTAGATTCATAGTAGGCTTGTTATCAATAACTATTAGTCCTCTAAATATAAAGAATTAATAGATGTCACCTGGAATGGTAGAAACTGTTCAAAATATTTAATAATATACAAAAAATTGTACATTTAAGAGGATGGTTCAAAAGAATACATATAAATATAGGTGAATGCTTAGTTTCATTGTAGGCTTGTTATCAATAACTATTAGTCCTCTAAAATAAAAGTATTGATAGATGTCACCTAGAACGCTAGAAACTGTTTAAAATATCTAATAATATACAAAAACTGGTACAGTTTAGAGGAAAGTTCAAAAGAATACACGGAAGTATAGGTGACTGCTTAGTTTCATAGTAGGCTTGTTATCAATAACTCATAGTCCTCTAAAATTAAAGAATTAATAGATGTCACCTGGAACGGTAGAAACTGTTTAAAAAATCTAATAATATACAAAAACTAGTACATTTAAGATGGTTCAAAAGAATACAGATAAATATAAGTGAATGCTTAGTTTCATAGTAGGCTTGTTATCAATAACTCATAATCCTCTAAAATTAAAGAATTAATAGATGTCACCTGGAACGCAAGAAACTGTTAAAACATTTAATGATATACAAAAACTGGTATATTTAAGAGGATGGTTCAAAAGAATACAGATAAATATAGGTGAATGCTTAGTTTCATAGTAGGCTTGTTATCAATAACTCATAATCCTCTAAAATTAAAGAATTAATACATGTCACCTGGAACGCAAGAAACTGTTAAAACATTTAATGATATACAAAAACTGGTACATTTAAGAGGATGGTTCAAAAGAATACATAGAAGTATAGGTGAATGCTTAGTTTCATAGTAGGCTTGTTATCAATAACTATTAGTCCTCTAAAATTAAAGTATTGATAGATGTTACCTGGAATGCTAGAAACTGTTTAAAACATCAAATAATATACAAAAATTGGTATATTTTAGAGGAAAGTTCAAAAGAATACGCAGAAGTATAGGTGACTGCTTAGTTTCATAGTAGGCTTGTTATCAATAACTCATAGTCCTCTAAAATTAAAGAATTAATAGATGTCACCTGGAACGCTAAAAACTGATTAAAACATCTAATAATTTACAAAAATTGGTACATTTAAGAGGAAGGTTCAAAAGACTACAAAGAATTATAGGTGAATACTTAGTTTCATAGTATGCTTGTTATCAATAACTCATAATCCTCTAAAATTAAAGAATTAATAGATGTCACCTGGAACGCTAAAAACTGTTTAAAACATCTAATAATATACAAAAACTGGTACATTTAAGAGGAAGGTTCAAAAGACTACACAGAAGTATAAGTGAATGCTTAGTTTCATAGTAGGTTTGTTTTCAATAACTCATAGTCCTCTAAAATTAAAGAATTAATAGATGTCACCTGGAACGCAAAAAAACTGTTTAAAACATTTAATAATATACAATACTGGTACATTTAAGAGGATGGTTCAAAAGAATACACAGAAGTATAGGTGAATGCTTAGCTTCATAGTATACTTGTTATCAATAACTCATAATCCTCGAAAACTAAAGAATTAATAGATGTCACCTGGAACGCTAAAAACTGTTTAAAACATCTAATAATATACAAAAACTGGTACATTTAAGAGGAAGGTTCAAAAGACTACACAGAAGTATAAGTGAATGCTTAATTTCATAGTAGGTTTGTTTTCAATAACTCATAGTCCTCTAAAATTAAAGAATTAATAGATGTCACCTGGAACGCAAAAAAACTGTTTAAAACATTTAATAATATACAAAACTGGTACATTTAAGAGGATGGTTCAAAAGAATACACAAAAGTATAGGTGAATGCTTAGATTCATAGTATGCTTGTTATCAATAACTCATAATCCTCTAAAATTAAAGAATTAATAGATGTCACCTGGAACGCTAAAAACTGTTTAAAACATCTAATAATATACAAAAACTGGTACATTTAATAGGAAGGTTAAAAGACTACACAGAAGTATAAGTGAATGCTTAATTTCATAGTAGGTTTTTTTACAATAACTCATAGTCCTCTAAAATTAAAGAATTAATAGATGTCACCTGGAACGGTAGAAACTGTTTAAAACATCTAATAATGTACAAAAACTGGTACATTTTAGAGGAAGGTTCAAAAGACTACACAGAAGTATACGTGACTGCTTAGTTTCATAGTAGGCTTGTTATCAATAACTCATAGTCCTCTAAAATTAAAGAATTAATAGATGTCACCTGGAACGCTAAAAACTGTTTAAAACATCTAATAATATACAAAAAATGGTACATTTAAGAGGAAGGTTAAAAAGACTACATAGAAGTATAGGTGAATGCTTAGTTTCATAGTAGGATTGTTATCAATAACTCATAGTCCTCTAAAATTAAAGAATTAATAGATGTCACATGGAACGGTAGAAACTGTTTAAAACATCTAATAATATACAAAAATTGGTACATTTAAGAGGATGGTTAAAAAGAATACATATAAGTATAGGTGAATGCTTAGTTTCATTGTAGGCTTGCTATCAATAACTCATAGTCCTTTAAAATTAAAGAATTAATAGATGTCACCTGGAACGCTAAAAACTGTTTAAAACATCTAATAATATACAAAAACTGGTACATTTAAGAGGAAGGTTCGAAAGACTAAAAAAAAGTATAGGTGAATGCTTAGTTTCATAGTAGGCTTGTTATAAATAACTCATAGTCCTTTAAAATTAAAGACTTAATAGATGTCACCTGGAACGCTAAAAACTGTTTAAAACATCTAATAATATACAAAAACTGGTATATTTAAGAGGAAGTTTCAAAAGAATAAACAGAAGTATAGGTGAATGTTTAGTTTCATAGTAGGCTTGTTATCAATAACTCATAGTCCTCTAAAATTAAAGAATTAATAGATGTCACCTGGAATGGTAGAAACTGTTTAAAACATCTAATAATATACAAAAACTGGTACATTTAAGAGGATGGTTCAAAAGAATAAATATAAGTATAGGTGAATGCTTAGTTTCATAGTAGGCTTGTTATCAATAACTATTAGTCCTCTAAAATTAAAGTATTGATAGATGTCACCTGGAATACTAGAAACTGTTTAAAACATCAAATAATATACAAAAACTGGTATATTTTAGAGGAAAGTTCAAAAGAATACACAGAAGTATAGGTGACTGCTTAGTTTCATAGTAGGCTTGTTATCAATAACTCATAGTCCTCTAAAATTAAAGAATTAATAGATGTCACCTGGAACGCTAAAAACTTTTTATAACATCTAATAATATACAAAAATTGGTACATTTCAGAGGAAGGTTCAAAAGACTACAAAGAATTATAGGTGAATACTTAGTTTCATAGTAGACTTGTTATCAATAACTCATAGTCCATTAAAATTAAAGAATTAATAGATGTAACCTGGAACCGTAGAAACTGTTTAAAACATCAAATAATATATAAAAACTGGTATATTTTAGAGGACGGTTCAAAAGACTACATATAAGTATTGGTGAATGCTTAGTTTCATAGTAGGATTGTTATCAATAACTCATAATCCTCTAAAATTAAAGAGTTAATAGATGTCACCTGTAACGCAAAAAAACGGTTTCAAACATTTAATAATATACAAAACTGGTACATTTAAGAGGATTGTTCTAAAGAATACACAGAAGTATAGGTGAATGCTTAGATTCATAGTAGGCTTGTTATCAATAACTATTAGTCCTCTAAATATAAAAAATTAATAGATGTCACCTGGAACGGTAGAAACTGTTTAAAACATTTAATAAGATACAAAAAATTGTACATTTAAGAGGATGGTTCAAAAGAATACATATAAGTATAGGTGAATGCTTAGTTTCATAGTAGGCTTGTTATCAATAACTATTAGTCCTCTAAAATTAAAGTATTGATAGATGTCATCTGGAGCGCTAAAAACTGTTTAAAACATCTAATAATATACAAAAATTGGTACATTTAAGAGGAAGGTTCAAAAGACTACAAAGAATTATAGGTGAATACTTAGTTTCATAGTAGACTTGTTATCAATAACTCATAGTCCTATAAAATTACAGAATTAATAGATGTCATCTGGAATGCTAAAAATTGTTTAAAACATCTAATAATATACAAAAATTGGTACATTTAAGAGGAAGGTTCAAAAGATTACAAAGAATTATAGGTGAATACTTAGTTTCATAGTAGACTTGTTATCAATAACTCATAGTCCTATAAAATTAATGAATTAATAGATGTCACCTGGAACCGTAGAAATTGTTTAAAACATCAAATAATATACAAAAACTGGTATATTTTAGAGGACGGTTCAAAAGACTACAAATAAGTATTGGTGAATGCTTAGTTTCATAGTAGGCTTGTTATCAATAACTCATAATCCCCTAAAATTAAAGAATTAAATAGATGTCACCTGGAACGCAAAAAAAATGTTAAAAACATTTAATAATATACAAAACTGGTACATTTAAGAGGATGGTTCAAAAGAATACACAGAAGTATAGGTGAATGCTTAGATTCATAGTATGCTTGTTATCAATAACTCATAATCCTCTAAAATTAAAGAATTAATAGATGTCACCTGGAACGCTAAAAACTGTTTAAAACATCTAATAATATACAAAAACTGGTACATTTAAGAGGAAGGTTCAAAAGACTACACAGAAGTATAAGTGAATTCTTAATTTCATAGTAGGTTCGTTTTCAATAACTCATAGTCCTCTAAAATTAAAGAATTAATAAATGTCACCTGGAACGGTAGAAACTGTTTAAAACATCTAATAATGTACAAAAACTGGTACATTTTAGAGGAAGGTTCAAAAGACTACACAGAAGTATACGTGACTGCTTAGTTTCATAGTAGGCTTGTTATCAATAACTCATAGTCCTCTAAAATTAAAGAATTAATAGATGTCACCTGGAACGCTAAAAACTGTTTAAAACATCTAATAATATACAAAAACTGGTACATTTAAGAGGAAGGTTCAAAAGACTACATAGAAGTATAGGTGAATGCTTAGTTTCATAGTAGGATTGTTATCAATAACTCATAGTCCTCTAAAATTAAAGAATTAATAGATGTCACATGGAACGGTAGAAACTGTTTAAAACATCTAATAATATACAAAAATTGGTACATTTAAGAGGATGGTTAAAAAGAATACATATAAGTATAGGTGAATGCTTAGTTTCATAGTAGGCTTGCTATCAATAACTCATAGTCCTTTAAAATTAAAGAATTAATAGATGTCACCTGGAACGCTAAAAACTGTTTAAAACATCTAATAATATACAAAAACTGGTACATTTAAGAGGAAGGTTCAAAATACTAAACAGAAGTGTAGGTGAATGCTTAGTTTCATAGTAGGCTTATTATCAATAACTCATAGTCCTTTAAAATTAAAGACTTAATAGATGTCACCTGGAACGCTAAAAACTGTTTAAAACATCTAATAATATACAAAAACTGGTATATTTAAGAGGAAGTTTCAAAAGAATAAACAGAAGTATAGGTGAATGTTTAGTTTCATAGTAGGCTTGTTATCAATAACTCATAGTCCTCTAAAATTAAAGAATTAATAGATGTCACCTGGAATGGTAGAAACTGTTTAAAACATCTAATAATATACAAAAACTGGTACATTTAAGAGGATGGTTCAAAAGAATAAATATAAGTATAGGTGAATGCTTAGTTTCATAGTAGGCTTGTTATCAATAACTATTAGTCCTCTAAAATTAAAGTATTGATAGATGTCACCTGGAATACTAGAAACTGTTTAAAACATCAAATAATATACAAAAACTGGTACATTTCAGAGGAAGGTTCAAAAGACTACAAAGAATTATAGGTGAATACTTAGTTTCATAGTAGACTTGTTATCAATAACTCATAGTCCTATAAAATTAAAGAATTAATAGATGTCACCTGGAACCGTAGAAACTGTTTAAAACATCAAATAATATATAAAAACTGGTATATTTTAGAGGACGGTTCAAAAGACTACCTATAAGTATTGGTGAATGCTTAGTTTCATAGTAGGATTGTTATCAATAACTCATAATCCTCTAAAATTAAAGAGTTAATAGATGTCACCTGTAACGCAAAAAAACTGTTTCAAACATTTAATAATATACAAAACTGGTACATTTAAGAGGATGGTTCTAAAGAATACACAGAAGTATAGGTGAATGCTTAGATTCATAGTAGGCTTGTTATCAATAACTATTAGTCCTCTAAATATAAAAAATTAATAGATGTCACCTGGAACGGTAGAAACTGTTTAAAACATTTAATAAGATACAAACAATTGTACATTTAAGAGGATGGTTCAAAAGAATACATATAAGTATAGGTGAATGCTTAGTTTCATAGTAGGCTTGTTATCAATAACTATTAGTCCTCTAAAATTAAAGTATTGATAGATGTCACCTGGAATGCTAGAAACTGTTTAAAACATCTAATAATATAAAAAACTGGTATATTTTAGAGGAAAGTTCAAAAGAATACACAGAAGTATAGGTGACTGCTTAGTTTCATAGTAGGCTTGTTATCAATAACTCATAGTCCTCTAAAATTAAAGAATTAATAGATGTTACCTGTAACGCTAAAAACTGTTTAAAACATCTAATAATATACAAAAACTGGTACATTTAAGAGGAAGGTTCAAAAGACTACATATAAGTATAGGTGAATGCTTAGTTTCATAGTAGGCTTGCTATCAATAACTCAGAGTCCTTTAAAATTAAAGAATTAATAGATGTCACCTGGAACGCTAAAAACTGTTTAAAACATCTAATAATATACAAAAACTGGTACATTTAAGAGGAAGGTTCAAAAGACTAAACAAAAGTGTAGGTGAATGCTTAGTTTCATAGTAGGCTTGTTATCAATAACTCATAGTCCTTTAAAATTAATTACTTAATAGATGTCACCTGGAACGCTAAAAACTGTTTAAAACATCTAATAATATACAAAAACTGGTACATTTAAGAGGAAGTTTCAAAAGACTAAACAGAAGTATAGGTGAATGCTTAGTTTCATAGTAGGCTTGTTATCAATAACTCATAGTCCTCTAAAATTAAAGAATTAATAGATGTCACTTGGAATGGTAGAAACTGTTTAAAACATCTAATAATATACAAAAACTGGTACATTTAAGAGGATGGTTCAAAAGAATAAATATAAGTATAAGTGAATGCTTAGTTTCATAGTAGGCTTGTTATCAATAACTATTAGTCCTCTAAAATTAAAGTATTGATAGATGTCACCTAGAATGCTAGAAACTGTTTAAAACATCAAATAATATACAAAAACTGGTATATTTTAGAGGAAAGTTCAAAAGAATACACAGAAGTATAGGTGACTGCTTAGTTTCATAGTAGGCTTGTTATCTATAACTCATAGTCCTATAAAATTAAAGAATTAATAGATGTCACCTGGAACCGTAGAAACTGTTTAAAACATCAAATAATATAAAAAAACTCGTATATTTTAGAGGACGGTTCAAAAGACTACATATAAGTATTGGTGAATGCTTAGTTTCATAGTAGGATTATTATCAATAACTCATAATCCTCTAAAATTAAAGAGTTAATAGATGTCACCTGTAACGCAAAAAAACTGTTTAAAACATTTAATAATATACAAAACTGGTACATTTAAGAGGATGGTACTAAAGAATACACAGAAGTATAGGTGAATGCTTAGATTCATAGTAGGCTTGTTATCAATAACTATTAGTCCTCTAAATATAAAGAATTAATAGATGTCACCTGGAACGGTAGAAACTGTTTAAAACATTTAATAAGATACAAAAAATTGTACATTTAAGAGGATGGTTCAAAAGAATACATATAAGTATAGGTGAATGCTTAGTTTCATAGTAGGCTTGTTATCAATAACTATTAGTCCTCTAAAATTAAAGTATTGATAGATTTCACTTGGAATGCTAGATACTGTTTAAGACATCTAATAATATACAAAAACTGGTATATTTTAGAGGAAAGTTCAAAAGAATACACAGAAGTATAGGTGACTGCTTAGTTTCATAGTAGGCTTGTTATCAATAACTCATAGTCGTCTAAAATTAAAGAATTAATAGATGTTACCTGTAACGCTAAAAACTGTTTAAAACATCTAATAATATACAAAAACTGGTACATTTAAGAGGAATGTTCAAAAGACTACACAGAAGTATAGGTGAATGCTTAGTTTCATAGTAGGCTTGTTATCAATAACTCATGGTCCTCTAAAATTAAAGAATTGATAAATGTCACCTGGAACGGTTGAAACTGTTTAAAAAATCTAATAATATACAAAAAATAGTACATTTAAGAGGATGGTTCAAAAGAATACATATAAATATAGGTGAATGCTTAGTTTAATAGTAGGCTTGTTATCAATAACTCATAATCCTCTAAAATTAAAGAATTAATAGATGTCACCTGGAAACCAAGAAACTGTTAGAACATTTAATGATATACAAAAACTGGTACATTTAAGAGGATGGTTCAAAAGAATACATAGAAGTATAGGTGAATGCTTAGATTCATAGTAGGCTTGTTATCAATAACTATTAGTCCTCTAAATATAAAGATTTAATAGATGTTACCTGGAATGGTAGAAACTGTATAAAACATTTAATAAGATACAAAAAATGGTACATTTAAGAGGATGGTTCAAAAGAATACATATAAGTATAGGTGAATGTTTGGGTTCACAGTAGGCTTGTTATCAATAACTATTAGTCCTCTAAAATTAAATTATTGATAGATGTCACCTGGAATGCTAGAAACTGTTTAAAACATCTAATAATATACAAAAACTGGTATATTTTAGAAGAAAGTTCAAAAGAATACACAGAGGTATAGGTGACTGCTTAGTTTCATAGTAGGCTTGTTATCAATAACTCATAGTCCTCTAAAATTAAAGTATTGATAGATGTCACCTGAAATGCTAGAAACTGTTTAAAACATCAAATAATATACAAAAACTGGTATATTTTAAAGGAAAGTTCAAAAGAATACACAGAAGTATAGGTGACTGCTTAATTTCATAGTAGGCTTGTTATCAATAACTCATAGTCCTCTAAAATTAAATAATTAATAGATGTCACCTGGAACGCTAAAAACTGTTTAAAACATCTAATAATATACAAAAACTGGTACATTTAAGAGGAAGGTTCAAAAGACTACAAAGAATTATAGGTGAATGCTTAGTTTCATAGTAGACTTGTTATCAATAACTCATAGTCCTCTAAAATTAAAGAATTAATAGATGTCATCTGGAACCGTAGAAACTGTTTAAAAAATCTAATAATATACAAAAACTAGTACATTTAAGAGTATGGTTCAAAAGAATACATATAAATATAGGTGAATGCTTAGTTTCATAGTAGGCTTGTTATCAATAACTCATAATCCTCTAAAATTAAGGAATTAATAGATGTCACCTGGAACGCAAGAAACTGTTAAAACATTTAATGATATACAAAAACTGGTACATTTAAGAGGATGGTTCAAAAGAATACACAGAAGTATATGTGAATGCTTAGATTCATAGTAGGCTTGTTATCAATAACTATTAGTCCTCTAAATATAAAGAATTATTAGATGTCACCTGAAATGGTAGAAACTGTATAAAACAATTAATAAGATACAAAAAATGGTACATTTAAGAGGATGGTTCAAAAGAATACATATAAGTATAAGTGAATGCGTAGTTTTATAGTAGGCTTGTTATCAATAACTATTAGTCCTCTAAAATTAAAGTATTGATAGATGTCACCTGGAACGCTAGAAACTGTTTAAAACATTTAATAATATACAAAAACTGGTACCATTTAGAGGAAAGTTCAAAATAATACACGGAAGTATAGGTGACTGCTTAGTTTCATAGTAGGCTTGTTATCAATAACTCATAGTCCTCTAAAATTAAAGAATTAATAGATGTTACCTGGAATGCTAAACATTGTTTAAAACATCTAATAATATACAAAAATTGGTACATTTAAGAGGAAGGTTCAAAAGAATAAATATAAGTATAGGTGAATGCTTAGTTTCATAGTAGGCTTGTTATCAATAACTATTAGTCCTCTAAAATTAAAGTATTGATAGATGTCCCCTGGAATGCTAGAAACTGTTTAAAACATCTAATAATATAAAAAAAATGGTACATTTTAGAGGAAGGTTCAAAAGACTACACAGAAGTATAGCTGACTGCTTAGTTTCATAGTAGGCTTTTTATCAATAACTCATAGTCCTCTAAAATTAAAGAATTAATAGATGTCACCTGGACTGTAGAAACTATTTAAAACATCTAATAATATACAAAAACTGGTACATTTAAGAGGATGGTTCAAAAGAATACATATAAGTATAGGTGAATGCTTAGATTCATAGTAGGCTTGCTATCAATAACTATTAGTCCTCTAAAATTAAAGTATTGATAGATGTAACCTGGAATGCTAGAAACTGTTTAAAACATCTAATAATATACAAAAACTGGTATATTTTAGAGGAAAGTTCAAAAGAATACACAGAAATATAGGTGACTGCTTAGATTCATAGTAGGCTTGTTATCAATAACTATTAGTCCTCTAAATATAAAGAATTAATAGATGTCACCTGGAATGGTAGAAACTGTATAAAACATTTAATAAGATACAAAAAATGTTACATTTAAGAGGATGGTTCAAAAGAATACATATAAGTGTAGGTGAATGCGTAGTTTCATAGTAGGCTTGTTATCAATAACTATTAGTCCTCTAAAATTAAAGTATTGATAGATGTCACCTGGAACGCTAGAAACTGTTTAAAACATTTAATAATATACAAAAACTGGTACATTTTAGAGGTAAGTTCAAAAGAATACACGGAAGTATAGGTGACTGCTTAGTTTCATAGTAGGCTTGTTATCAATAACTCATAGTCCTCTAAAATTAAAGAATTAATAGATGTTACCTGGAACGCTAAAAACTGTTTAAAACATCTAATAATATACAAAACTTGGTACATTTAAGAGGAAGGTTCAAAAGACTACACAGAAGTATAGGTGAATGCTTAGTTTCATAGTAGGCTTATTATCAATAACTCATAATCCTCTAAAATTAAAGAATTAATAGATGTCACCTGGAACGCCAGAAACTGTTTAAAACATTTAATAATATACAAAAACTGGTACAGTTAAGAGGATGGTTCTAAATAATACATATAAGTGTAGGTGAATGCTTAGTTTCATAATAGGCTTGTTATCAATAACTCATAATCCTCTAAAATTACAGAATTAATAGATGTCACTTGGAACGCAAGAAACTGTTTTAGACATTTAATAATATACAAAAACTGGTACATTTAAGAGGATGGTTCAAAAGAATACACAGAAGTATAGGTGAATGCTTAGTTTCATACTAGGTTTGTTATCAATAACTATTAGTCCTCTAAAATTAAAATATTGATAGATGTCACCTGGAATGCTAGAAACTGTTTAAAACATCCTATAATATACAAAAACT
>NC_039361.1:122948462-122964429 GCF_003573695.1 Papaver somniferum | reverse complement strand
TATCAATAACTATTAGTCCTCTAAAATTAAAGTATTGATAGATGTAACCTGGAATGCTAGAAACTGTTTAAAACATCTAATAATATACAAAAACTGGTATATTTTAGAGGAAAGTTCAAAAGAATACACAGAAATATAGGTGACTGCTTAGATTCATAGTAGGCTTGTTATCAATAACTATTAGTCCTCTAAATATAAAGAATTAATAGATGTCACCTGGAATGGTAGAAACTGTATAAAACATTTAATAAGATACAAAAAATGTTACATTTAAGAGGATGGTTCAAAAGAATACATATAAGTGTAGGTGAATGCGTAGTTTCATAGTAGGCTTGTTATCAATAACTATTAGTCCTCTAAAATTAAAGTATTGATAGATGTCACCTGGAACGCTAGAAACTGTTTAAAACATTTAATAATATACAAAAACTGGTACATTTTAGAGGTAAGTTCAAAAGAATACACGGAAGTATAGGTGACTGCTTAGTTTCATAGTAGGCTTGTTATCAATAACTCATAGTCCTCTAAAATTAAAGAATTAATAGATGTTACCTGGAACGCTAAAAACTGTTTAAAACATCTAATAATATACAAAACTTGGTACATTTAAGAGGAAGGTTCAAAAGACTACACAGAAGTATAGGTGAATGCTTAGTTTCATAGTAGGCTTATTATCAATAACTCATAATCCTCTAAAATTAAAGAATTAATAGATGTCACCTGGAACGCCAGAAACTGTTTAAAACATTTAATAATATACAAAAACTGGTACAGTTAAGAGGATGGTTCTAAATAATACATATAAGTGTAGGTGAATGCTTAGTTTCATAATAGGCTTGTTATCAATAACTCATAATCCTCTAAAATTACAGAATTAATAGATGTCACTTGGAACGCAAGAAACTGTTTTAGACATTTAATAATATACAAAAACTGGTACATTTAAGAGGATGGTTCAAAAGAATACACAGAAGTATAGGTGAATGCTTAGTTTCATACTAGGTTTGTTATCAATAACTATTAGTCCTCTAAAATTAAAATATTGATAGATGTCACCTGGAATGCTAGAAACTGTTTAAAACATCCTATAATATACAAAAACTTGTATATTTTAGAGGAAAGTTCAAAAGAATACACAGAAGTATAGGTGACTGCTTAGATTCATAGTAGGCTTGTTATCAATAACTATTAGTCCTCTAAATATAAAGAA
Source organism: Papaver somniferum (assembly GCF_003573695.1). Lineage (NCBI taxonomy): Eukaryota > Viridiplantae > Streptophyta > Magnoliopsida > Ranunculales > Papaveraceae > Papaver > Papaver somniferum. The sequence continues at coordinate 122,963,219 of NC_039361.1, read as the reverse complement.
TTAATAGATGTCACCTGGAATGGTAGAAACTATATAAAACATTTAATAAGATACAAAAAATGGTACATTTAAGAGGATGGTTCAAAAGAATACATATAAGTGTAGGTGAATGCATAGTTTCATAATAGGCTTGTTATCAATAACTCATAATCCTCTAAAACTAAAGAATTAATAGATGTCACTTGGAACGCAAGAAACTGTTTTAGACATTTAATAATATACAAAAACTGGTACATTTAAGAGGATGGTTCAAAAGAATACACAGAAGTATAGGTGAATGCTTAGTTTCATTGTAGGCTTGTTATCAATAACTATTAGTCCTCTAAAATTAAAGTATTGATAGATTTCACCTGGAATGCTAGATACTGTTTAAAACATCTAATAATATACAAAAACTGGTATATTTTAGAGGAAAGTTCAAAAGAATACACAGAAGTATAGGTGACTGCTTAGTTTCATAGTAGGCTTGTTATCAATAACTCATAGTCCTCTAAAATTAAAGAATTAATAGATGTTACCTGTAACGCTAAAAACTGTTTAAAACATCTAATAATATACAAAAACTGGTACATTTAAGAGGAATGTTCAAAAGACTACACAGAAGTATAGGTGAATGCTTAGTTTCATAGTAGGCTTGTTATCAATAACTCATGGTCCTCTAAAATTAAAGAATTAATAAATGTCACCTGGAACGGTTGAAACTGTTTAAAAAATCTAATAATATACAAAAAATAGTACATTTAAGAGGATGGTTCAAAAGAATACATATAAATATATGTGAATGCTTAGTTTAATAGTAGGCTTGTTATCAATAACTCATAATCCTCTAAAATTAAAGAATTAATAGATGTCACCTGGAAACCAAGAAACTGTTAGAACATTTAATGATATACAAAAACTGGTACATTTAAGAGGATGGTTCAAAAGAATACATAAAAGTATAGGTGAATGCTTAGATTCATAGTAGGCTTGTTATCAATAACTATTAGTCCTCTAAATATAAAGATTTAATAGATGTTACCTGGAATGGTAGAAACTGTATAAAACATTTAATAAGATACAAAAAATGGTACATTTAAGAGGATGGTTCAAAAGAATACATATAAGTATAGGTGAATGTTTGGTTTCACAGTAGGCTTGTTATCAATAACTATTAGTCCTCTAAAATTAAATTATTGATAGATGTCACCTGGAATGCTAGAAACTGTTTAAAACATCTAATAATATACAAAAACTGGTATATTTTAGAAGAAAGTTCAAAAGAATACACAGAGGTATAGGTGACTGCTTAGTTTCATAGTAGGCTTGTTATCAATAACTCATAGTCCTCTAAAATTAAAGTATTGATAGATGTCACCTGAAATGCTAGAAACTGTTTAAAACATCAAATAATATACAAAAACTGGTATATTTTAAAGGAAAGTTCAAAAGAATACACAGAAGTATAGGTGACTGCTTAATTTCATAGTAGGCTTGTTATCAATAACTCATAATCCTCTAAAATTAAATAATTAATAGATGTCACCTGGAACGCTAAAAACTGTTTAAAACATCTAATAATATACAAAAACTGGTACATTTAAGAGGAAGGTTCAAAAGACTACAAAGAATTATAGGTGAATGCTTAGTTTCATAGTAGACTTGTTATCAATAACTCATAGTCCTCTAAAATTAAAGAATTAATAGATGTCATCTGGAACCGTAGAAACTGTTTAAAAAATCTAATAATATACAAAAACTAGTACATTTAAGAGGATGGTTCAAAAGAATACATATAAGTATAGGTGAATGCTTAGTTTCATAGTAGGCTTGTTATCAATAACTCATAATCCTCTAAAATTAAGGAATTAATAGATGTCACCTGGAACGCAAGAAACTGTTAAAACATTTAATGATATACAAAAACTGGTACATTTAAGAGGATGGTTCAAAAGAATACACAGAAGTATAGGTGAATGCTTAGATTCATAGTAGGCTTGTTATCAATAACTATTAGTCCTCTAAATATAAAGAATTATTAGATGTCACCTGAAATGGTAGAAACTGTATAAAACAATTAATAAGATACAAAAAATGGTACATTTAAGAGGATGGTTCAAAAGAATACATATAAGTATAAGTGAATGCGTAGTTTTATAGTAGGCTTGTTATCAATAACTATTAGTCCTCTAAAATTAAAGTATTGATAGATGTCACCTGGAACGCTAGAAACTGTTTAAAACATTTAATAATATACAAAAACTGGTACCATTTAGAGGAAAGTTCAAAATAATACACGGAAGTATAGGTGACTGCTTAGTTTCATAGTAGGCTTGTTATCAATAACTCATAGTCCTCTAAAATTAAAGAATTAATAGATGTTACCTGGAATGCTAAACATTGTTTAAAACATCTAATAATATACAAAAATTGGTACATTTAAGAGGAAGGTTCAAAAGAATAAATATAAGTATAGGTGAATGCTTAGTTTCATAGTAGGCTTGTTATCAATAACTATTAGTCCTCTAAAATTAAAGTATTGATAGATGTCCCCTGGAATGCTAGAAACTGTTTAAAACATCTAATAATATAAAAAAAATGGTACATTTTAGAGGAAGGTTCAAAAGACTACACAGAAGTATAGCTGACTGCTTAGTTTCATAGTAGGCTTTTTATCAATAACTCATAGTCCTCTAAAATTAAAGAATTAATAGATGTCACCTGGACGGTAGAAACTATTTAAAACATCTAATAATATACAAAAACTGGTACATTTAAGAGGATGGTTCAAAAGAATACATATAAGTATAGGTGAATGCTTAGATTCATAGTAGGCTTGCTATCAATAACTATTAGTCCTCTAAAATTAAAGTATTGATAGATGTAACCTGGAATGCTAGAAACTGTTTAAAACATCTAATAATATACAAAAACTGGTATATTTTAGAGGAAAGTTCAAAAGAATACACAGAAATATAGGTGACTGCTTAGATTCATAGTAGGCTTGTTATCAATAACTATTAGTCCTCTAAATATAAAGAATTAATAGATGTCACCTGGAATGGTAGAAACTGTATAAAACATTTAATAAGATACAAAAAATGTTACATTTAAGAGGATGGTTCAAAAGAATACATATAAGTGTAGGTGAATGCGTAGTTTCATAGTAGGCTTGTTATCAATAACTATTAGTCCTCTAAAATTAAAGTATTGATAGATGTCACCTGGAACGCTAGAAACTGTTTAAAACATTTAATAATATACAAAAACTGGTACATTTTAGAGGTAAGTTCAAAAGAATACACGGAAGTATAGGTGACTGCTTAGTTTCATAGTAGGCTTGTTATCAATAACTCATAGTCCTCTAAAATTAAAGAATTAATAGATGTTACCTGGAACGCTAAAAACTGTTTAAAACATCTAATAATATACAAAACTTGGTACATTTAAGAGGAAGGTTCAAAAGACTACACAGAAGTATAGGTGAATGCTTAGTTTCATAGTAGGCTTATTATCAATAACTCATAATCCTCTAAAATTAAAGAATTAATAGATGTCACCTGGAACGCCAGAAACTGTTTAAAACATTTAATAATATACAAAAACTGGTACAGTTAAGAGGATGGTTCTAAATAATACATATAAGTGTAGGTGAATGCTTAGTTTCATAATAGGCTTGTTATCAATAACTCATAATCCTCTAAAATTACAGAATTAATAGATGTCACTTGGAACGCAAGAAACTGTTTTAGACATTTAATAATATACAAAAACTGGTACATTTAAGAGGATGGTTCAAAAGAATACACAGAAGTATAGGTGAATGCTTAGTTTCATACTAGGTTTGTTATCAATAACTATTAGTCCTCTAAAATTAAAATATTGATAGATGTCACCTGGAATGCTAGAAACTGTTTAAAACATCCTATAATATACAAAAACTTGTATATTTTAGAGGAAAGTTCAAAAGAATACACAGAAGTATAGGTGACTGCTTAGATTCATAGTAGGCTTGTTATCAATAACTATTAGTCCTCTAAATATAAAGAATTAATAGATGTCACCTGGAATGGTAGAAACTATATAAAACATTTAATAAGATACAAAAAATGGTACATTTAAGAGGATGGTTCAAAAGAATACATATAAGTGTAGGTGAATGCATAGTTTCATAATAGGCTTGTTATCAATAACTCATAATCCTCTAAAACTAAAGAATTAATAGATGTCACTTGGAACGCAAGAAACTGTTTTAGACATTTAATAATATACAAAAACTGGTACATTTAAGAGGATGGTTCAAAAGAATACACAGAAGTATAGGTGAATGCTTAGTTTCATTGTAGGCTTGTTATCAATAACTATTAGTCCTCTAAAATTAAAGTATTGATAGATTTCACCTGGAATGCTAGATACTGTTTAAAACATCTAATAATATACAAAAACTGGTATATTTTAGAGGAAAGTTCAAAAGAATACACAGAAGTATAGGTGACTGCTTAGTTTCATAGTAGGCTTGTTATCAATAACTCATAGTCCTCTAAAATTAAAGAATTAATAGATGTTACCTGTAACGCTAAAAACTGTTTAAAACATCTAATAATATACAAAAACTGGTACATTTAAGAGGAATGTTCAAAAGACTACACAGAAGTATAGGTGAATGCTTAGTTTCATAGTAGGCTTGTTATCAATAACTCATGGTCCTCTAAAATTAAAGAATTAATAAATGTCACCTGGAACGGTTGAAACTGTTTAAAAAATCTAATAATATACAAAAAATAGTACATTTAAGAGGATGGTTCAAAAGAATACATATAAATATATGTGAATGCTTAGTTTAATAGTAGGCTTGTTATCAATAACTCATAATCCTCTAAAATTAAAGAATTAATAGATGTCACCTGGAAACCAAGAAACTGTTAGAACATTTAATGATATACAAAAACTGGTACATTTAAGAGGATGGTTCAAAAGAATACATAAAAGTATAGGTGAATGCTTAGATTCATAGTAGGCTTGTTATCAATAACTATTAGTCCTCTAAATATAAAGATTTAATAGATGTTACCTGGAATGGTAGAAACTGTATAAAACATTTAATAAGATACAAAAAATGGTACATTTAAGAGGATGGTTCAAAAGAATACATATAAGTATAGGTGAATGTTTGGTTTCACAGTAGGCTTGTTATCAATAACTATTAGTCCTCTAAAATTAAATTATTGATAGATGTCACCTGGAATGCTAGAAACTGTTTAAAACATCTAATAATATACAAAAACTGGTATATTTTAGAAGAAAGTTCAAAAGAATACACAGAGGTATAGGTGACTGCTTAGTTTCATAGTAGGCTTGTTATCAATAACTCATAGTCCTCTAAAATTAAAGTATTGATAGATGTCACCTGAAATGCTAGAAACTGTTTAAAACATCAAATAATATACAAAAACTGGTATATTTTAAAGGAAAGTTCAAAAGAATACACAGAAGTATAGGTGACTGCTTAATTTCATAGTAGGCTTGTTATCAATAACTCATAATCCTCTAAAATTAAATAATTAATAGATGTCACCTGGAACGCTAAAAACTGTTTAAAACATCTAATAATATACAAAAACTGGTACATTTAAGAGGAAGGTTCAAAAGACTACAAAGAATTATAGGTGAATGCTTAGTTTCATAGTAGACTTGTTATCAATAACTCATAGTCCTCTAAAATTAAAGAATTAATAGATGTCATCTGGAACCGTAGAAACTGTTTAAAAAATCTAATAATATACAAAAACTAGTACATTTAAGAGGATGGTTCAAAAGAATACATATAAGTATAGGTGAATGCTTAGTTTCATAGTAGGCTTGTTATCAATAACTCATAATCCTCTAAAATTAAGGAATTAATAGATGTCACCTGGAACGCAAGAAACTGTTAAAACATTTAATGATATACAAAAACTGGTACATTTAAGAGGATGGTTCAAAAGAATACACAGAAGTATAGGTGAATGCTTAGATTCATAGTAGGCTTGTTATCAATAACTATTAGTCCTCTAAATATAAAGAATTATTAGATGTCACCTGAAATGGTAGAAACTGTATAAAACAATTAATAAGATACAAAAAATGGTACATTTAAGAGGATGGTTCAAAAGAATACATATAAGTATAAGTGAATGCGTAGTTTTATAGTAGGCTTGTTATCAATAACTATTAGTCCTCTAAAATTAAAGTATTGATAGATGTCACCTGGAACGCTAGAAACTGTTTAAAACATTTAATAATATACAAAAACTGGTACCATTTAGAGGAAAGTTCAAAATAATACACGGAAGTATAGGTGACTGCTTAGTTTCATAGTAGGCTTGTTATCAATAACTCATAGTCCTCTAAAATTAAAGAATTAATAGATGTTACCTGGAATGCTAAACATTGTTTAAAACATCTAATAATATACAAAAATTGGTACATTTAAGAGGAAGGTTCAAAAGAATAAATATAAGTATAGGTGAATGCTTAGTTTCATAGTAGGCTTGTTATCAATAACTATTAGTCCTCTAAAATTAAAGTATTGATAGATGTCCCCTGGAATGCTAGAAACTGTTTAAAACATCTAATAATATAAAAAAAATGGTACATTTTAGAGGAAGGTTCAAAAGACTACACAGAAGTATAGCTGACTGCTTAGTTTCATAGTAGGCTTTTTATCAATAACTCATAGTCCTCTAAAATTAAAGAATTAATAGATGTCACCTGGACGGTAGAAACTATTTAAAACATCTAATAATATACAAAAACTGGTACATTTAAGAGGATGGTTCAAAAGAATACATATAAGTATAGGTGAATGCTTAGATTCATAGTAGGCTTGCTATCAATAACTATTAGTCCTCTAAAATTAAAGTATTGATAGATGTAACCTGGAATGCTAGAAACTGTTTAAAACATCTAATAATATACAAAAACTGGTATATTTTAGAGGAAAGTTCAAAAGAATACACAGAAATATAGGTGACTGCTTAGATTCATAGTAGGCTTGTTATCAATAACTATTAGTCCTCTAAATATAAAGAATTAATAGATGTCACCTGGAATGGTAGAAACTGTATAAAACATTTAATAAGATACAAAAAATGTTACATTTAAGAGGATGGTTCAAAAGAATACATATAAGTGTAGGTGAATGCGTAGTTTCATAGTAGGCTTGTTATCAATAACTATTAGTCCTCTAAAATTAAAGTATTGATAGATGTCACCTGGAACGCTAGAAACTGTTTAAAACATTTAATAATATACAAAAACTGGTACATTTTAGAGGTAAGTTCAAAAGAATACACGGAAGTATAGGTGACTGCTTAGTTTCATAGTAGGCTTGTTATCAATAACTCATAGTCCTCTAAAATTAAAGAATTAATAGATGTTACCTGGAACGCTAAAAACTGTTTAAAACATCTAATAATATACAAAACTTGGTACATTTAAGAGGAAGGTTCAAAAGACTACACAGAAGTATAGGTGAATGCTTAGTTTCATAGTAGGCTTATTATCAATAACTCATAATCCTCTAAAATTAAAGAATTAATAGATGTCACCTGGAACGCCAGAAACTGTTTAAAACATTTAATAATATACAAAAACTGGTACAGTTAAGAGGATGGTTCTAAATAATACATATAAGTGTAGGTGAATGCTTAGTTTCATAATAGGCTTGTTATCAATAACTCATAATCCTCTAAAATTACAGAATTAATAGATGTCACTTGGAACGCAAGAAACTGTTTTAGACATTTAATAATATACAAAAACTGGTACATTTAAGAGGATGGTTCAAAAGAATACACAGAAGTATAGGTGAATGCTTAGTTTCATACTAGGTTTGTTATCAATAACTATTAGTCCTCTAAAATTAAAATATTGATAGATGTCACCTGGAATGCTAGAAACTGTTTAAAACATCCTATAATATACAAAAACTTGTATATTTTAGAGGAAAGTTCAAAAGAATACACAGAAGTATAGGTGACTGCTTAGATTCATAGTAGGCTTGTTATCAATAACTATTAGTCCTCTAAATATAAAGAATTAATAGATGTCACCTGGAATGGTAGAAACTATATAAAACATTTAATAAGATACAAAAAATGGTACATTTAAGAGGATGGTTCAAAAGAATACATATAAGTGTAGGTGAATGCATAGTTTCATAATAGGCTTGTTATCAATAACTCATAATCCTCTAAAACTAAAGAATTAATAGATGTCACTTGGAACGCAAGAAACTGTTTTAGACATTTAATAATATACAAAAACTGGTACATTTAAGAGGATGGTTCAAAAGAATACACAGAAGTATAGGTGAATGCTTAGTTTCATTGTAGGCTTGTTATCAATAACTATTAGTCCTCTAAAATTAAAGTATTGATAGATTTCACCTGGAATGCTAGATACTGTTTAAAACATCTAATAATATACAAAAACTGGTATATTTTAGAGGAAAGTTCAAAAGAATACACAGAAGTATAGGTGACTGCTTAGTTTCATAGTAGGCTTGTTATCAATAACTCATAGTCCTCTAAAATTAAAGAATTAATAGATGTTACCTGTAACGCTAAAAACTGTTTAAAACATCTAATAATATACAAAAACTGGTACATTTAAGAGGAATGTTCAAAAGACTACACAGAAGTATAGGTGAATGCTTAGTTTCATAGTAGGCTTGTTATCAATAACTCATGGTCCTCTAAAATTAAAGAATTAATAAATGTCACCTGGAACGGTTGAAACTGTTTAAAAAATCTAATAATATACAAAAAATAGTACATTTAAGAGGATGGTTCAAAAGAATACATATAAATATATGTGAATGCTTAGTTTAATAGTAGGCTTGTTATCAATAACTCATAATCCTCTAAAATTAAAGAATTAATAGATGTCACCTGGAAACCAAGAAACTGTTAGAACATTTAATGATATACAAAAACTGGTACATTTAAGAGGATGGTTCAAAAGAATACATAAAAGTATAGGTGAATGCTTAGATTCATAGTAGGCTTGTTATCAATAACTATTAGTCCTCTAAATATAAAGATTTAATAGATGTTACCTGGAATGGTAGAAACTGTATAAAACATTTAATAAGATACAAAAAATGGTACATTTAAGAGGATGGTTCAAAAGAATACATATAAGTATAGGTGAATGTTTGGTTTCACAGTAGGCTTGTTATCAATAACTATTAGTCCTCTAAAATTAAATTATTGATAGATGTCACCTGGAATGCTAGAAACTGTTTAAAACATCTAATAATATACAAAAACTGGTATATTTTAGAAGAAAGTTCAAAAGAATACACAGAGGTATAGGTGACTGCTTAGTTTCATAGTAGGCTTGTTATCAATAACTCATAGTCCTCTAAAATTAAAGTATTGATAGATGTCACCTGAAATGCTAGAAACTGTTTAAAACATCAAATAATATACAAAAACTGGTATATTTTAAAGGAAAGTTCAAAAGAATACACAGAAGTATAGGTGACTGCTTAATTTCATAGTAGGCTTGTTATCAATAACTCATAATCCTCTAAAATTAAATAATTAATAGATGTCACCTGGAACGCTAAAAACTGTTTAAAACATCTAATAATATACAAAAACTGGTACATTTAAGAGGAAGGTTCAAAAGACTACAAAGAATTATAGGTGAATGCTTAGTTTCATAGTAGACTTGTTATCAATAACTCATAGTCCTCTAAAATTAAAGAATTAATAGATGTCATCTGGAACCGTAGAAACTGTTTAAAAAATCTAATAATATACAAAAACTAGTACATTTAAGAGGATGGTTCAAAAGAATACATATAAGTATAGGTGAATGCTTAGTTTCATAGTAGGCTTGTTATCAATAACTCATAATCCTCTAAAATTAAGGAATTAATAGATGTCACCTGGAACGCAAGAAACTGTTAAAACATTTAATGATATACAAAAACTGGTACATTTAAGAGGATGGTTCAAAAGAATACACAGAAGTATAGGTGAATGCTTAGATTCATAGTAGGCTTGTTATCAATAACTATTAGTCCTCTAAATATAAAGAATTATTAGATGTCACCTGAAATGGTAGAAACTGTATAAAACAATTAATAAGATACAAAAAATGGTACATTTAAGAGGATGGTTCAAAAGAATACATATAAGTATAAGTGAATGCGTAGTTTTATAGTAGGCTTGTTATCAATAACTATTAGTCCTCTAAAATTAAAGTATTGATAGATGTCACCTGGAACGCTAGAAACTGTTTAAAACATTTAATAATATACAAAAACTGGTACCATTTAGAGGAAAGTTCAAAATAATACACGGAAGTATAGGTGACTGCTTAGTTTCATAGTAGGCTTGTTATCAATAACTCATAGTCCTCTAAAATTAAAGAATTAATAGATGTTACCTGGAATGCTAAACATTGTTTAAAACATCTAATAATATACAAAAATTGGTACATTTAAGAGGAAGGTTCAAAAGAATAAATATAAGTATAGGTGAATGCTTAGTTTCATAGTAGGCTTGTTATCAATAACTATTAGTCCTCTAAAATTAAAGTATTGATAGATGTAACCTGGAATGCTAGAAACTGTTTAAAACATCTAATAATATACAAAAACTGGTATATTTTAGAGGAAAGTTCAAAAGAATACACAGAAATATAGGTGACTGCTTAGATTCATAGTAGGCTTGTTATCAATAACTATTAGTCCTCTAAATATAAAGAATTAATAGATGTCACCTGGAATGGTAGAAACTGTATAAAACATTTAATAAGATACAAAAAATGTTACATTTAAGAGGATGGTTCAAAAGAATACATATAAGTGTAGGTGAATGCGTAGTTTCATAGTAGGCTTGTTATCAATAACTATTAGTCCTCTAAAATTAAAGTATTGATAGATGTCACCTGGAACGCTAGAAACTGTTTAAAACATTTAATAATATACAAAAACTGGTACATTTTAGAGGTAAGTTCAAAAGAATACACGGAAGTATAGGTGACTGCTTAGTTTCATAGTAGGCTTGTTATCAATAACTCATAGTCCTCTAAAATTAAAGAATTAATAGATGTTACCTGGAACGCTAAAAACTGTTTAAAACATCTAATAATATACAAAACTTGGTACATTTAAGAGGAAGGTTCAAAAGACTACACAGAAGTATAGGTGAATGCTTAGTTTCATAGTAGGCTTATTATCAATAACTCATAATCCTCTAAAATTAAAGAATTAATAGATGTCACCTGGAACGCCAGAAACTGTTTAAAACATTTAATAATATACAAAAACTGGTACAGTTAAGAGGATGGTTCTAAATAATACATATAAGTGTAGGTGAATGCTTAGTTTCATAATAGGCTTGTTATCAATAACTCATAATCCTCTAAAATTACAGAATTAATAGATGTCACTTGGAACGCAAGAAACTGTTTTAGACATTTAATAATATACAAAAACTGGTACATTTAAGAGGATGGTTCAAAAGAATACACAGAAGTATAGGTGAATGCTTAGTTTCATACTAGGTTTGTTATCAATAACTATTAGTCCTCTAAAATTAAAATATTGATAGATGTCACCTGGAATGCTAGAAACTGTTTAAAACATCCTATAATATACAAAAACTTGTATATTTTAGAGAAAAGTTCAAAAGAATACACAGAAGTATAGGTGACTGCTTAGATTCATAGTAGGCTTGTTATCAATAACTATTAGTCCTCTAAATATAAAGAATTAATAGATGTCACCTGGAATGGTAGAAACTATATAAAACATTTAATAAGATACAAAAAATGGTACATTTAAGAGGATGGTTCAAAAGAATACATATAAGTGTAGGTGAACGCATAGTTTCATAATAGGCTTGTTATCAATAACTCATAATCCTCTAAAACTAAAGAATTAATAGATGTCACTTGGAACGCAAGAAACTGTTTTAGACATTTAATAATATACAAAAACTGGTACATTTAAGAGGATGGTTCAAAAGAATACACAGAAGTATAGGTGAATGCTTAGTTTCATTGTAGGCTTGTTATCAATAACTATTAGTCCTCTAAAATTAAAGTATTGATAGATTTCACCTGGAATGCTAGATACTGTTTAAAACATCTAATAATATACAAAAACTGGTATATTTTAGAGGAAAGTTCAAAAGAATACACAGAAGTATAGGTGACTGCTTAGTTTCATAGTAGGCTTGTTATCAATAACTCATAGTCCTCTAAAATTAAAGAATTAATAGATGTTACCTGTAACGCTAAAAACTGTTTAAAACATCTAATAATATACAAAAACTGGTACATTTAAGAGGAATGTTCAAAAGACTACACAGAAGTATAGGTGAATGCTTAGTTTCATAGTAGGCTTGTTATCAATAACTCATGGTCCTCTAAAATTAAAGAATTAATAAATGTCACCTGGAACGGTTGAAACTGTTTAAAAAATCTAATAATATACAAAAAATAGTACATTTAAGAGGATGGTTCAAAAGAATACATATAAATATATGTGAATGCTTAGTTTAATAGTAGGCTTGTTATCAATAACTCATAATCCTCTAAAATTAAAGAATTAATAGATGTCACCTGGAAACCAAGAAACTGTTAGAACATTTAATGATATACAAAAACTGGTACATTTAAGAGGATGGTTCAAAAGAATACATAAAAGTATAGGTGAATGCTTAGATTCATAGTAGGCTTGTTATCAATAACTATTAGTCCTCTAAATATAAAGATTTAATAGATGTTACCTGGAATGGTAGAAACTGTATAAAACATTTAATAAGATACAAAAAATGGTACATTTAAGAGGATGGTTCAAAAGAATACATATAAGTATAGGTGAATGTTTGGTTTCACAGTAGGCTTGTTATCAATAACTATTAGTCCTCTAAAATTAAATTATTGATAGATGTCACCTGGAATGCTAGAAACTGTTTAAAACATCTAATAATATACAAAAACTGGTATATTTTAGAAGAAAGTTCAAAAGAATACACAGAGGTATAGGTGACTGCTTAGTTTCATAGTAGGCTTGTTATCAATAACTCATAGTCCTCTAAAATTAAAGTATTGATAGATGTCACCTGAAATGCTAGAAACTGTTTAAAACATCAAATAATATACAAAAACTGGTATATTTTAAAGGAAAGTTCAAAAGAATACACAGAAGTATAGGTGACTGCTTAATTTCATAGTAGGCTTGTTATCAATAACTCATAATCCTCTAAAATTAAATAATTAATAGATGTCACCTGGAACGCTAAAAACTGTTTAAAACATCTAATAATATACAAAAACTGGTACATTTAAGAGGAAGGTTCAAAAGACTACAAAGAATTATAGGTGAATGCTTAGTTTCATAGTAGACTTGTTATCAATAACTCATAGTCCTCTAAAATTAAAGAATTAATAGATGTCATCTGGAACCGTAGAAACTGTTTAAAAAATCTAATAATATACAAAAACTAGTACATTTAAGAGGATGGTTCAAAAGAATACATATAAGTATAGGTGAATGCTTAGTTTCATAGTAGGCTTGTTATCAATAACTCATAATCCTCTAAAATTAAGGAATTAATAGATGTCACCTGGAACGCAAGAAACTGTTAAAACATTTAATGATATACAAAAACTGGTACATTTAAGAGGATGGTTCAAAAGAATACACAGAAGTATAGGTGAATGCTTAGATTCATAGTAGGCTTGTTATCAATAACTATTAGTCCTCTAAATATAAAGAATTATTAGATGTCACCTGGAATGGTAGAAACTGTATAAAACAATTAATAAGATACAAAAAATGGTACATTTAAGAGGATGGTTCAAATGAATACATATAAGTATAAGTGAATGCTTAGTTTCATAGTAGGCTTGTTATCAATAACTATTAGTCCTCTAAAATTAAAGTATTGATAGATGTCACTTGGAACGCTAGAAACTGTTTAAAACATTTAATAATATACAAAAACTGGTACCATTTAGAGGAAAGTTCAAAATAATACACGGAAGTATAGGTGACTGCTTAGTTTCATAGTAGGCTTGTTATCAATAACTCATAGTCCTCTAAAATTAAAGAATTAATAGATGTTACCTGGAATGCTAAACATTGTTTAAAACATCTAATAATATACAAAAATTGGTACATTTAAGAGGAAGGTTCAAAAGAATAAATATAAGTATAGGTGAATGCTTAGTTTCATAGTAGGCTTGTTATCAATAACTATTAGTCCTCTAAAATTAAAGTATTGATAGATGTAACCTGGAATGCTAGAAACTGTTTAAAACATCTAATAATATACAAAAACTGGTATATTTTAGAGGAAAGTTCAAAAGAATACACAGAAATATAGGTGACTGCTTAGATTCATAGTAGGCTTGTTATCAATAACTATTAGTCCTCTAAATATAAAGAATTAATAGATGTCACCTGGAATGGTAGAAACTGTATAAAACATTTAATAAGATACAAAAAATGTTACATTTAAGAGGATGGTTCAAAAGAATACATATAAGTGTAGGTGAATGCGTAGTTTCATAGTAGGCTTGTTATCAATAACTATTAGTCCTCTAAAATTAAAGTATTGATAGATGTCACCTGGAACGCTAGAAACTGTTTAAAACATTTAATAATATACAAAAACTGGTACATTTTAGAGGTAAGTTCAAAAGAATACACGGAAGTATAGGTGACTGCTTAGTTTCATAGTAGGCTTGTTATCAATAACTCATAGT
>NC_039361.1:122925753-122947578 GCF_003573695.1 Papaver somniferum | reverse complement strand
TCATAGTCCTCTAAAATTAAAGAATTAATAGATGTCACCTGGAACGGTAGAAACTGTTTAAAACATCTAATAATATACAAAAACTGGTACATTTAAGAGGATAGTTCAAAATAATACATATAAGTATAGGTGAATGCTTAGTTTCATAGTAGGCTTGTTATCAAAACTCATAGTCCTCTAAAATTAATGAATTAATAGATGTCACCTGGAACGCAAGAAACTGTTTTAAACATTTAATAATATAGAAAAACTGGCACATTTAAGATGATGGTCCAAAAGAAAACACAGAAGTATAGGTGAATGCTTAGATTCATAGTAGGCTTGTTATCAATAGCTCATAGTCCTCTAAAATTAAAGAATTAATAGATGTCACCTGGAACGCTAAAAACTGCTTAAAACATCTAATAATATAATAAAATTGGTACATATAAGAGGAAGGTTCAAAAGCCTAGAAAGAATTATAGGTGAATGCTTAGTTTCATAGTAGGCTTGTTATCAATAATTCATAGCCCATTAAAATTAAAGAATTAATAGATGTCACCTGCAACGGTAGAAACTGTTTAAAACATCTAATAATATACAAAAACGGGTACATTTAAGAGGATGGTTCAAAAAATTACTTATAAGTATAGGTGAATGCTTAGTTTCATAGTAGGCTTGTTATCAATAACTCATAGTCCTCTAAAATTAAAGAATTAATAGATGTCACGTGGAACGCTAAAAACTGTTTAAAACATCTAATAATATACAAAAACTGTTACATTTAAGAGGAAGGTTCAAAACACTACACAAAAGTATAGGTGAATGCTTAGTTTCATAGTAGGCATGTTATCAATAACTCATAGTCCTCTAAAATTAATGAACTAATAGATGTCACGTGGAACGCAAGAAACTGTTTTAAACATTTAATAATATACAAAAACTGGTACATTTAAGATGATGGTTCAAAAGAATACACAGAAGTATAGGTGAATGCTTAGTTTCATAGTAGGCTTGTTATCAATAACTATTAGTCCTCTAAAATTAAAATATTGATAGATGTCACCTAGAACGGTAGAAACTATTTAAAACATCTAATAATATTTAAAGAAATGGTATATTTTAGAGGAAAGTTCAAAAGAATACACAGAAGTATAGGTGACTGTTTAGCTTCATAGTAGGCTTGTTATCAATAACTCATAGTCCTCTAAAATTAAAGAATTAATAGATGTCACCTGGAACGCTAGAAACTGTTTAAAACATTTAATAATATACAAAAACTGGTACATTTTAGAGGTAAGTTCAAAAGAATACACGGAATTATAGGTGACTGCTTAGTTTCATAGTAGGCTTGTTATCAATAACTCATAGTCCTCTAAAATTAAAGAATTAATAGATGTTACCTGGAACGCTAAAAACTGTTTAAAACATCTAATATACAAAACTTGGTACATTTAAGAGGAAGGTTCAAAAGACTACACAGAAGTATAGGTGAATGCTTAGTTTCATAGTAGGCTTATTATCAATAACTCATAATCCTCTAAAATTAAAGAATTAATAGATGTCACCTGGAACGCCAGAAACTGTTTAAAACATTTAATAATATACAAAAACTGGTACAGTTAAGAGGATGGTTCTAAATAATACATATAAGTGTAGGTGAATGCTTAGTTTCATAATAGGCTTGTTATCAATAACTCATAATCCTCTAAAATTACAGAATTAATAGATGTCACTTGGAACGCAAGAAACTGTTTTAGACATTTAATAATATACAAAAACTGGTACATTTAAGAGGATGGTTCAAAAGAATACACAGAAGTATAGGTGAATGCTTAGTTTCATACTAGGTTTGTTATCAATAACTATTAGTCCTCTAAAATTAAAATATTGATAGATGTCACCTGGAATGCTAGAAACTGTTTAAAACATCCTATAATATACAAAAACTGGTATATTTTAGAGGAAAGTTCAAAAGAATACACAGAAGTATAGGTGACTGCTTAGATTCATAGTAGGCTTGTTATCAATAACTATTAGTCCTCTAAATATAAAGAATTAATAGATGTCACCTGGAATGGTAGAAACTATATAAAACATTTAATAAGATACAAAAAATGGTACATTTAAGAGGATGGTTCAAAAGAATACATATAAGTGTAGGTGAATGCATAGTTTCATAATAGGCTTGTTATCAATAACTCATAATCCTCTAAAACTAAAGAATTAATAGATGTCACTTGGAACGCAAGAAACTGTTTTAGACATTTAATAATATACAAAAACTGGTACATTTAAGAGGATGGTTCAAAAGAATACACAGAAGTATAGGTGAATGCTTAGTTTCATAGTAGGCTTGTCATCAATAACTCATAGTCCTCTAAAATTAAAGAATTAATAGATGTTACCTGGAACGCTAAAAACTGTTTAAAACATCTAATAATATACAAAAATTGGTACATTTAAGAGGAAGGTTCAAAAGACTACACAGAAGTATATGTGAATGCTTAGTTTCATAGTAGGCTTATTATCAATAACTCATAATCCTCTAAAATTAAAATATTGATAGATGTCACCTGGAATGCTAGAAACTGTTTAAAACATCCTATAATATAAAAAAAATGGTGCATTTTAGAGGAAAGTTAAAAAGAATACACAGAAGTAGGTGACTGCTTAGTTTCATAGTAGGCTTGTTATCAATAACTCATAATCCCCGAAAACTAAAGAATTAATAGATGTCACATGCAACGGTAGAAACTGTTTAAAACATCTAATAATATACAAAAACTGGTACATTTAAGAGGAAGGTTCAAAAGACTACAAAGAAGTATAGGTGAATGCTTAGTTTCATAGTAGGTTTGTTATCAATAACTCGTAGTCCTCTAAAATTAAAGAATTAATAGAAGTCACCTGGAATGCTAGAAACTGTTTAAAACATCTAATAACATAATAAAAAATGGTACATTTTAGAGGAAGGTTCAAAAGACTACACATAAGTATAGCTGACTGCTTAGTTTAATAGTAGGCTTGTTATCAATAACTCATAGTCCTCTAAAATTAAAGAATTAATAGATGTCACCTGGAACGCTAAAAACTGTTTAAAACATCTAATAATATACAAAAACTGGTACATTTAAGAGGAGGGTTCAAAAGACTACACAGAAGTATAGGTGAATGCTTAGTTTCATAGTAGGATTGTTATCAATAACTCATAGTCCTCTAAAATTAAAGAATTAATAGATGTCACCTGGAACGGTAGAAACTATTTAAAAGATCTAATAATATACAAAAACTGGTACATTTAAGAGGATGGTTCAAAAGAATACATATAAGTATAGGTGAATGCTTAGTTTCATAGTAGGCTTGCTATCAATAACTATTAGTCCTCTAAAATTAAAGTATTGATAGATGTCACCTGGAATGCTAGAAACTGTTTAAAACATCTAATAATATACAAAAACTGGTATATTTCAGAGGAAAGTTCAAAAGAATACACAAAAGTATAGGTGACTGCTTAGATTCATAGTAGGCTTGTTATCAATAACTACTAGTCCTCTAAATATAAAGAATTAATAGATGTCACCTCGAATGGTATAAACTGTACAAAACATTTGATAAGATACAAAAAATGGTACATTTAAGAGGATGGTTCAAAAGAATACATGTAAGTATAGGTGAATGCGTAGTTTCATAGTAGGCTTGTTATCAATAACTATTAGTCCTCTAAAATTAAAGTATTGATAGATGTCACCTGGAACGCTAGAAACTATTTAAAACATTTAATAATATACAAAAACTGGTACAGTTAAGAGGATGGTTCAAAATAATACATATAAGTGTAGGTGAATGCTTAGTTTCATAATAAGCTTGTTATCAATAACTCATAATCCTCTAAAATTAAAGAATTAATAGATGTCACTTGGAACGCAAGAAACTGTTTTAGACATTCAATAATATACAAAAATTGGTACATTTAAGAGGATGGTTCAAAATAATACACAGAAGTATAGGTGAATGCTTAGTTTCATTGTAGGCTTGTTATCAATAACTATTAGTCCTCTAAAATTAAAATATTGATAGATGTCACCTGGAATGCTAGAAACTGTTTAAAACATCTAATAATATAAAAAAATAATGGTACATTTTAGAGGAAAGTTCAAAAAAATACACAGAAGTATAGGTGAATGCTTAGTTTCATACTAGGATTGTTATCAATAACTATTAGTCCTCTAAATTTAAAGTATTGATAGATGTCACTTGGAATGCTAGAAACTGTTTAAAACATCTAATAATATACAAAAACTGGTATATTTTAGAGGAAAGTTCAAAAGAATACACAGAAGTATAAGTGACTGCTTAGATTCATAGTAGGCTTGTTATCAATAACTATTAGTCCTCTAAATATAAAGAATTAATAGATGTCACCTGGAATGGTAGAAACTGTATAAAACATTTGATAAGATACAAAAAATGGTACATTTAAGAGTATGGTTCAAAAGAATACATATAAGTATAGGTGAATGCGTAGTTTCATAGTAGGCTTGTTATCAATAACTATTAGTCCTCTAAAATTAAAGTATTGATAGATGTCACATGGAACGTTAGATAATGTTTAAAACATTTAATAATATACAAAAACTGGTACATTTTAGAGGAAAGTTCAAAAGAGTACACGGAAGTATAGGTGACTGCTTAGTTTCATAGTAGGCTTGTCATCAATAACTCATAGTCCTCTAAAATTAAAGAATTAATAGATGTTACCTGGAACGCTAAAAACTGTTTAAAACATCTAATAATATACAAAAATTGGTACATTTAAGAGGAAGGTTCAAAAGACTACACAGAAGTATAGGTGAATGCTTAGTTTCATAGTAGGCTTATTATCAATAACTCATAATCCTCTAAAATTAAAGAATTAATAGATGTCACCTGGAACGCAAGAAACTGTTTAAAACATTTAATAATATACAAAAACTGGTACAGTTAAGAGGATGGTTCAAAAGACTAAACAGAAGTATAGGTGAATGCTTAGTTTCATAGTAGGCTTATTATCAATAACTCGTAGTCCTCTAAAATTAAAAAATAAATAGATGTCACCTGCAACGGTAGAAACTTTTTAAAACATCTAATAATATACAAAAACTGGTACATTTAAGAGGATGGTTCAAAAGAATACATATAAGTATTGGTGAATGCTTAGTTTCATAGTAGGCTTGTTATCAATAACTATTAGTCCTCTAAAATTAAAGTATTGATAGATGTCACCTGGAATGCTAGAAACTGTTTAAAAAATCTAATAATATACAAAATCTGGTACATTTATGAGGAAGGTTCAAAAGACTACACATAAGTATAGGTGACTGCTTAGTTTCATAGTAGGCTTGTTATCAATATCTCATAGTCCTCTAAAATTAAAGAATTAATAGATGTCACCTGGAACGGTAGAAACTGTTTAAAACATCTAATAATATACAAAAACTAGTATATTTAAGAGGATGGTTCAAAAGAATACATATAGGTATAGGTGAACGCTTAGTTTCGTAGTAGGCTTGTTATCAATAACTCATAATCCTCTAAAATTAAAGAATTAATAGATGTCACCTGGAACGCAAGAAACTGTTTAAAACATTTAATAATATACAAAAACTGGTACATTTAAGAGGATGGTTCAAAAGAATACATATAAGTGTAGGTGAATGCTTAGTTTCATAGTAGGCTTGTTATCAATAACTCATAGTCCTCTAAAATTAAAGAATTAATAGATGTCACCTGGAACGCTAAAAACTGTTTAAAACATCTAATAATATACAAAAACTGGTACATTTAAAAGGATGGTTCAAAAGAATACAGATAAGTATAGGTGAATGCTTAGTTTCATAGTAGGCTTGTTATCCATAACTATTAGTCCTCTAAAATTAAAGTATTGATAGATGTCACCTGGAATGCTAGAAACTGTTTAAAACATCTAATAATATAAAAAAATGGTACATTTTAGAGGAAGGTTCAAAAGACTACACAGAAGTATAGGTGACTGCTTAGTTTCATAGTAGGCTTGTTATCAATAACTCATAGTCCTCTAAAATTAAAGAATTAATAGATGTCACCTGGAACGCTAAAAACTGTTTAAAACATCTAATAATATACAAAAACTGGTACATTTAAGAGGAAGGTTCAAAACACTACACAGAAGTATAGGTGAATGCTTAGTTTCATAGTAGGCATGTTATCAATAACTCATAGTCCTCTAAAATTAATGAATTAATAAATGTCACATGGAACGCAAGAAACTGTTTTAAACATTTAATAATATACAAAAACTGGTACATTTAAGATGATGGTTCAAAAGAATACACAGAAGTATAGGTGAATGCTTAGTTTCATAGTAGGCTTGTTATCAATAACTATTAGTCCTCTAAAATTAAAATATTGATAGATGTCACTTGGAACGCTAAAAACTGCTTAAAACATCTAATAATATACAAAAACTGGTACATTTAAGAGGAAGGTTCAAAAGACTATAAAGAATTTTAGGTTAATGCTTAGTTTCATAGTAGGCTTGTTATCAATAATTCATAGTCCATTAAAATTAAAGAATTAATAGATGTCACCTGCAACGGTAGTAACTGTTTAAAACATCTAATAATATAAAAAAACTGGTACATTAAGAGGATGGTTCAAAATAATACATATAAGAATAGGTGAATGCTTAGTTTCATAGTAGGCTTGTTATCAATAACTATTAGTCCTCTAAAATTAAAGAATTAATAGATGTCACCTGGAATGCTAAAAACTGTTTAAAACATCTAATGATATAAAAAAACTGGTACATTTAAGAGGAAGGTTCAAAATACTACACAGAAGTATAGGTGAATGCTTAATTTCATAGTAGGCTTGTTATAAATAACTCATAGTCCTCTAAAATTAAAGAATTATTAGATGTCACCTGGAATTGTAGAAACTGTTTAAAACATCTAATAATATACAATAACTGGTACATTTAAGAGGATGGTTCAAAAGAATACATATAATTATAGGTGAATGCTTAGTTTCATAGTAGGCTTGTTATCAATAACTATTAGTTCTCTAAAATTAAAGAATTGATAGATGTCACCTGGAATGCTAGAAACTGTTTAAAACATCTAATAATATGCAAAAACTTGTATATTTTAGAGGAAAGTTCAAAGAATACACAGAAGTATAGATGACTGCTTAGTTTCATAGTAGGCTTGTTATCAATAACATATAGTCCTCTAAAATTAAAGAATTAACATATGTCACCTGGAACGCTAAAAATTGTTGAAAACATCTAATAATATACAAAAACTGGTACATTTAAGAGGAAGGTTTAAAAGACTACACAGAAGTATAGGTGAATGCTTAGTTTCATAGTAGGCTTGTTATCAATAGCACATAGTCCTCTAAAATTAAAGAATTAATAGATGTCACCTGGAACGCTAAAAACTGCTTAAAACATCTAATAATATAAAAAACCTGGTACATTTAAGAGGAAGGTCCAAAAGACTACAAAGAATTATAGGTGAATGCTTAGTTTCATAGCAGGCTTGTTATCAATAATTCATAGTCCATTAAAATTAAAGAATTAATAGATGTCACCTGCAACGGTAGAAACTGTGTAAAACATCTAATAATATACAAAAACTGTTACATTTAAGAGGATGGTTCAAAATAATACATATAAGTATAGGTGAATGCTTAGTTTCATAGTAGGCTTGTTATCAATAACTATTAGTCCTCTAAAATTAAAGAATTAATAGATGTCACCTGGAACGCTAAAAACTTTTAAAACATCTAATAATATACAAAAACTGGTACATTTAAGAGGAAAGTTCAAAATACTACACAGAAGTATAGGTAAATGCTTAGTTTCATAGTAGGCTTGTTATCAATAACTCAAAGTCCTCTAAAATTAAAGAATTAATAGATGTCACCTGGAATGGTAGAAACTGTTTAAAACATCTAATAATATACAAAAACTGGTATACTTAAGAGGATGGTTCATAAGAATACATATAAGTATAGGTGAATGCTTAGTATCATAGTAGGCTTGTTATCAATAACTATTAGTCCTCCAAAATTAAAGTATTGATAGATGTCACCTGGAATGCTAGAAACTGTTTAAAACATCTAATAATATACAAAAACTGGTATATTTTAGAGGAAAGTTCAAAAGAATACACAGAAGTTTAGGTAAATGCTTAGTTTCATAGTAGGCTTGTTATCAATAACTCATAGTCCTCTAAAATTAAAGAATTAATAGATGTCACCTGGAATGGTAGAAACTGTTTAAAACATCTAATAATATACAAAAACTGGTATACTTCAGAGGATGGTTCAAAAGAATACATATATGTATAGGTGAATGCTTAGTTTCATAGTAGGCTTGTTATCAATAACTATTAGTCCTCAAAAATTAAAGTATTGATAGATGTCACCTGGAATGCTAGAAACTGTTTAAAACATCTAATAATATACAAAAACTGGTATATTTTAGAGGAAAGTTAAAAAGAATACACAGGAGTATAGGTGACTGCTTAGTTTCATAGTAGGCTTGTTATCAATAACTCATAGTCCTCTAAAATTAAAGAATTAATAGATGTCACCTGGAACGCTAAAATCTGTTTAAAACATCTAATAATATACAAAAATTGGTACATTTAAGAGGAAGGTTTAAAAGACTACACAGAAGTATAGGTGAATGCTTAGTTTCATAGTAGGTTTTTATTCAATAACTCATAGTCCTCTAAAATTAAAGAATTAATAGATGTCACCTGGAACGGTAGAAACTGTTTAAAACATCTAATAATATACAAAAAATGGTACATTTAAGAGGATGGTTCAAAATAATACATATAAATATAGGTGAAAGCTTAGTTTCATAGTAGGCTTGTTATCAATAACTCATAGTCCTCTAAAATTAATGAATTAATAGATGTCACCTGGAGCGCAAGAAACTGTTTTAAACATTTAATAATATAGAAAAACTGGTACATTTAATATGATGGTTCAAATGAATAAATAAAAGTATAGGTGAATGCTTAGTTTCATAGTAGGCTTGTTATCAATAGCTCATAGTCCTCTAAAATTAAAGAATTAATAGATGTCACCTGGAACGCTAAAAACTGCTTAAAACATCTAATAATATACAAAACCTGGTACATTTAAGAGGAAGGTCCAAAAGACTACAAAGAATTATAGGTGAATGCTTAGTTTCATAGCAGGCTTGTTATCAATAATTCATAGTCCATTAAAATTTAAGAATTAATAGATGTCACCTGCAAAGGTAGAAACTATTTAAAACATCTAGTAATATACAAAAACTGGTACATTTAAGAGGATGGTTCAAAATAATACATATAAGTATAGGTGAATGCTTAGTTTCATAGTAGGCTTGTTATCAATAACTATTAGTCCTCTAAAATTAAAGAATTAATAGATGTCACCTGGAATGATAAAAACTGTTTAAAACATCTAATAATATACAAAAACTGGTACAATTAAGAGGAAGGTTCAAAAGACTACACAGAAGTATAGGTGAATGCTTAGTTTCATAGTAGGCTTGTTATCAATAACTCATAGTCCTCTAAAATTAAAGAATTAATAGATGTCACCTGGAATGGTAGAAACTATTTAAAACATCTAATAATATACAAAAACTGGTATACTTAAGAGGATGGTTCAAAAAAATACATATAAGTATAGGTGAATGCTTAGTTTCATAGTAGGCTTGTTATCAATAACTATTAGTCCTCCAAAATTAAAGTATTGATAGATGTCACATGGAATGCTAGAAACTGTTTAAAACATCTAATAATATAGAAAAACTGGTATATTTTAGAGGAAAGTTCAAAAGAATACACAGGAGTATAGGTGACTGCTTAGTTTCATAGTAGGCTTGTTATCAATAACTCATAGTCTTCTAAAATTAAAGAATTAATAGATGTCACCTGGAACGCTAAAAACTGTTTAAAACATCTAATAATATACAAAAACTGGTACATTTAAGAGGAAGGTTCAAAACACTACACAGAAGTATAGGTAAATGCTTAGTTTCATAGTAGGCTTGTTATGAATCACTCATAGTCCTCTAAAATTAATGAATTAATAGATGTCACATGGAACGCAAGAAACTGTTTTAAACATTTAATAATATAGAAAAACTGGTACATTTAAGATGATGGTTCAAAAGAATACACAGAAGTATAGGTGAATGCTTAGTTTCATAGTAGGCTTGTTATCAATAACTAATAGTCCTCTAAAATTAAAATATTGATAGATATCACCTGGAACGCTAGAAACTGTTTAAAACATCTAATAATATTAAAAAAAAATGGTACATTTTAGAGGAAAGTTCAAAAGAATACACAGAAGTATAGGTGATTTTTTAGCTTCATAGTAGGCTTGTTATCAATAACTCATAGTCCTCTAAAATTATAGAATTAATAGATGTCACCTGGAACGCTAAAAATTGCTTAAAACATCTAATAATATACAAAAACTGGTACATTTAAGAGGAAGGTTCAAAAGACTACAAAGAAATTTAGGTGAATGCTTAGTTTCATAGTAGGCTTGTTATCAATAATTCATAGTCCATTAAAATTAAAGAATTAATAGATGTCACCTGCAACAGTAGTAACTGTTTAAAACATCTAATAATATAAAAAAACTGGTACATTTAAGAGGATGGTTCAAAATAATACATATAAGTATAGGTGAATGCTTAGTTTCATAGTAAGATTGTTATCAATAACTATTAGTCCTCTAAAATTAAAGAATTAACATATGTCACCTGGAACGCTAAAAATTGTTGAAGACATCTAATAATATACAAAAACTGGTACATTTAAGATGAAGGTTTAAAAGACTACACAGAAGTATAGGTGAATGCTTAGTTTCATAGTAGGTTCGTTTTCAATAACTCATAGTCCTATAAAATTAAAGAATTAATAGATGTCACCTGGAACGGTAGAAACTGTTTAAAACATCTAATAATATACAAAAACTGGTACATTTAAGAGGATGGTTCAAAAGAATACATATAAGTATAGGTGAATGCTTAGTTTCATAGTAGGCTTGTTATCAATAACTCATAGTCCTCTAAAATTAATGAATTAATAGATGTCACCTGGAACGCAAGAAACAGTTTTAAACATTTAATAATATTGAAAAACTTGTACATTTAATATGATGGTTAAAAAGAATAAAAAAAAGTATAGGTGAATGCTTAGTTTCATAGTAGGCTTGTTATCAATAGCTCATAGTCCTCTAAAATTAAAGAATTAATAGATGTCACCTGGAACTCTAAAAACTGCTTAAAACATCTAATAATATAAAAAACCTGGTACATTTAAGAGGAATGTCCAAAAGACTACAAAGAATTATAGGTGAATGCTTAGTTTCATAGTAGTCTTGTTATCAATAATTCATAGTCCATTAAAATTAAAGAATTAATAGATGTCACCTGCAACGGTAGAAACTGTGTAAAACATCTAATAATATACAAAAACTGGTACATTTAAGAGGATGGTTCAAAATAATACATATAAGTATAGTTGAATGCTTAGTTTCATAGTAGGCTTGTTATCAATAACTATTAGTCCTCTAAAATTAAAGGATTAATAGATGTCACCTGGAACGCTAAAAACTTTTAAAACATCTGATAATATACAAAAACTGGTACATTTAAGAGGAAAGTTCAAAAGACTACACAGAAGTATAGGTGAATGCTTAGTTTCATACTAGGCTTGTTATCAATAACTCATAGTCCTCTAATATTAAAGAATTAATAGATGTCACCTGGAATGGTAGAAACTGTTTAAAACATCTAATAATATACAAAAACTGGTATACTTAAGAGGATGGTTCAAAAGAATACATATAAGTATAGGTGAATGCTTAGTTTCATAGTAGGCTTGTTATCAATAACTATTAGTCCTCCAAAATTAAAGTATTGATAGATGTCACCTGGAATGCTAGAAACTGTTTAAAACATCTAATAATATACAAAAACTGGTATATTTTAGAGGAAAGTTAAAAAGAATACACAGGAGTATAGGTGACTGCTTAGTTTCATAGTAGGCTTGTTATCAATAACTCATAGTCCTCTAAAATTAAAGAATTAATAGATGTCACCTGGAACGCTAAAATCTGTTTAAAACATCTAATAATATACAAAAATTGGTACATTTAAGAGGAAGGTTTAAAAGACTACACAGAAGTATAGGTGAATGCTTAGTTTCATAGTAGGTTTTTATTCAATAACTCATAGTCCTCTAAAATTAAAGAATTAATAGATGTCACCTGGAACGGTAGAAACTGTTTAAAACATCTAATAATATACAAAAAATGGTACATTTAAGAGGATGGTTCAAAATAATACATATAAATATAGGTGAAAGCTTAGTTTCATAGTAGGCTTGTTATCAATAACTCATAGTCCTCTAAAATTAATGAATTAATAGATGTCACCTGGAGCGCAAGAAACTGTTTTAAACATTTAATAATATAGAAAAACTGGTACATTTAATATGATGGTTCAAATGAATAAATAAAAGTATAGGTGAATGCTTAGTTTCATAGTAGGCTTGTTATCAATAGCTCATAGTCCTCTAAAATTAAAGAATTAATAGATGTCACCTGGAACGCTAAAAACTGCTTAAAACATCTAATAATATACAAAACCTGGTACATTTAAGAGGAAGGTCCAAAAGACTACAAAGAATTATAGGTGAATGCTTAGTTTCATAGCAGGCTTGTTATCAATAATTCATAGTCCATTAAAATTTAAGAATTAATAGATGTCACCTGCAAAGGTAGAAACTATTTAAAACATCTAGTAATATACAAAAACTGGTACATTTAAGAGGATGGTTCAAAATAATACATATAAGTATAGGTGAATGCTTAGTTTCATAGTAGGCTTGTTATCAATAACTATTAGTCCTCTAAAATTAAAGAATTAATAGATGTCACCTGGAATGATAAAAACTGTTTAAAACATCTAATAATATACAAAAACTGGTACAATTAAGAGGAAGGTTCAAAAGACTACACAGAAGTATAGGTGAATGCTTAGTTTCATAGTAGGCTTGTTATCAATAACTCATAGTCCTCTAAAATTAAAGAATTAATAGATGTCACCTGGAATGGTAGAAACTATTTAAAACATCTAATAATATACAAAAACTGGTATACTTAAGAGGATGGTTCAAAAAAATACATATAAGTATAGGTGAATGCTTAGTTTCATAGTAGGCTTGTTATCAATAACTATTAGTCCTCCAAAATTAAAGTATTGATAGATGTCACATGGAATGCTAGAAACTGTTTAAAACATCTAATAATATAGAAAAACTGGTATATTTTAGAGGAAAGTTCAAAAGAATACACAGGAGTATAGGTGACTGCTTAGTTTCATAGTAGGCTTGTTATCAATAACTCATAGTCTTCTAAAATTAAAGAATTAATAGATGTCACCTGGAACGCTAAAAACTGTTTAAAACATCTAATAATATACAAAAACTGGTACATTTAAAAGGAAGGTTCAAAACACTACACAGAAGTATAGGTAAATGCTTAGTTTCATAGTAGGCTTGTTATGAATCACTCATAGTCCTCTAAAATTAATGAATTAATAGATGTCACATGGAACGCAAGAAACTGTTTTAAACATTTAATAATATAGAAAAACTGGTACATTTAAGATGATGGTTCAAAAGAATACACAGAAGTATAGGTGAATGCTTAGTTTCATAGTAGGCTTGTTATCAATAACTAATAGTCCTCTAAAATTAAAATATTGATAGATATCACCTGGAACGCTAGAAACTGTTTAAAACATCTAATAATATTAAAAAAAAAAATGGTACATTTTAGAGGAAAGTTCAAAAGAATACACAGAAGTATAGGTGATTTTTTAGCTTCATAGTAGGCTTGTTATCAATAACTCATAGTCCTCTAAAATTATAGAATTAATAGATGTCACCTGGAACGCTAAAAATTGCTTAAAACATCTAATAATATACAAAAACTGGTACATTTAAGAGGAAGGTTCAAAAGACTACAAAGAAATTTAGGTGAATGCTTAGTTTCATAGTAGGCTTGTTATCAATAATTCATAGTCCATTAAAATTAAAGAATTAATAGATGTCACCTGCAACGGTAGTAACTGTTTAAAACATCTAATAATATAAAAAAACTGGTACATTTAAGAGGATGGTTCAAAATAATACATATAAGTATAGGTGAATGCTTAGTTTCATAGTAAGATTGTTATCAATAACTATTAGTCCTCTAAAATTAAAGAATTAACATATGTCACCTGGAACGCTAAAAATTGTTGAAGACATCTAATAATATACAAAAACTGGTACATTTTAGATGAAGGTTTAAAAGACTACACAGAAGTATAGGTGAATGCTTAGTTTCATAGTAGGTTCGTTTTCAATAACTCATAGTCCTATAAAATTAAAGAATTAATAGATGTCACCTGGAACGGTAGAAACTGTTTAAAACATCTAATAATATACAAAAACTGGTACATTTAAGAGGATGGTTCAAAAGAATACATATAAGTATAGGTGAATGCTTAGTTTCATAGTAGGCTTGTTATCAATAACTCATAGTCCTCTAAAATTAATGAATTAATAGATGTCACCTGGAACGCAAGAAACTGTTTTAAACATTTAATAATATTGAAAAACTTGTACATTTAATATGATGGTTAAAAAGAATAAAAAAAAGTATAGGTGAATGCTTAGTTTCATAGTAGGCTTGTTATCAATAGCTCATAGTCCTCTAAAATTAAAGAATTAATAGATGTCACCTGGAACTCTAAAAACTGCTTAAAACATCTAATAATATAAAAAACCTGGTACATTTAAGAGGAAGGTCCAAAAGACTACAAAGAATTATAGGTGAATGCTTAGTTTCATAGTAGTCTTGTTATCAATAATTCATAGTCCATTAAAATTAAAGAATTAATAGATGTCACCTGCAACGGTAGAAACTGTGTAAAACATCTAATAATATACAAAAACTGGTACATTTAAGAGGATGGTTCAAAATAATACATATAAGTATAGTTGAATGCTTAGTTTCATAGTAGGCTTGTTATCAATAACTATTAGTCCTCTAAAATTAAAGAATTAATAGATGTCACCTGGAACGCTAAAAACTTTTAAAACATCTGATAATATACAAAAACTGGTACATTTAAGAGGAAAGTTCAAAAGACTACACAGAAGTATAGGTGAATGCTTAGTTTCATACTAGGCTTGTTATCAATAACTCATAGTCCTCTAATATTAAAGAATTAATAGATGTCACCTGGAATGGTAGAAACTGTTTAAAACATCTAATAATATACAAAAACTGGTATACTTAAGAGGATGGTTCAAAAGAATACATATAAGTATAGGTGAATGCTTAGTTTCATAGTAGGCTTGTTATCAATAACTATTAGTCCTCCAAAATTAAAGTATTGATAGATGTCACCTGGAATGCTAGAAACTGTTTAAAACATCTAATAATATACAAAAACTGGTATATTTTAGAGGAAAGTTAAAAAGAATACACAGGAGTATAGGTGACTGCTTAGTTTCATAGTAGGCTTGTTATCAATAACTCATAGTCCTCTAAAATTAAAGAATTAATAGATGTCACCTGGAACGCTAAAAACTGTTTAAAACATCTAATAATATAGAAAAACTGGTACATTTAAGAGGAAGGTTCAAAACACTACACAGAAGTATAGGTGAATGCTTAGTTTCATAGTAGGCTTGTTATCAATAACTATTAGTCCTCTAAAATTAAAGAATTAATAGATGTCACCTGGAATGCTAAAAACTGTTTAAAACATCTAATAATATACAAAAACTGGTACATTTAAGAGGAAGGTTCAAAAGACTACACAGAAGTATAGGTGAATGCTTAGTTTCATAGTAGGATTGTTATCAATAACTCATAGTCCTCTAAAATTAATGAATTAATAGATGTCACATGGAACGCAATAAACTGTTTTAAACATTTAATAATATACAAAAACTGGTACATTTAAGATGATGGTTCAAAAGAATACACAGAAGTATATGTGAATGCTTAGTTTCATAGTAGGCTTGTTATCAATAACTATTAGTCCTCTAAAATTAAAATATCGATAGATGTCACCTGGAACGCTAGAAACTGTTTAAAACATCTAATAATATTAAAAAAAAATGGTACATTTTAGAGGAAAGTTCAAAAGAATACACAGAAGTATAGTAGACTGTTTAGCTTCATAGTAGGCTTGTTATCAATAACTCATAGTCCTCTAAAATTAAAGAATTAATAGATGTCACCTGGAACGCTAAAAACTGCTTAAAACATCTAATAATATACAAAAACTGGTACATTTAAGAGGAAGGTTCAAAAGACTAGAAAGAATTTTAGGTGAATGCTTAGTTTCATAGTAGGCTTGTTATCAATAATTCATAGTCCATTAAAATTAAAGAATTAATAGATGTCACCTGCAACGGTAGTAACTGTTTAAAACATCTAATAATATAAAAAAACTGGTACATTTAAGAGGATGGTTAAAAATAATACATATAAGTATAGGTGAATGCTTAGTTTCATAGTAGGCTTGTTATCAATAACAATTAGTCCTCTAAAATTAAAGAATTAATAGATGTCACCTGGAATGCTAAAAACTGGTACATTTAAGAGGAAGGTTCAAAAGACTACACAGAAGTATAGGTGAATGCTTAGTTTCATAGTAGGCTTGTTATCAATAACTCATAGTCCTCTAAAATTAAAAAATTATTAGATGTCACCTGGAATGGTAGAAACTGTTTAAAACATCTAATAATATACAAAAACTGGTACACTTAAGAGGATGGTTCAAAAGAATACATATAAGTATAGGTGAATGCTTAGTTTCATAGTAGGCTTGTTATCAATAACTATTAGTCCTCCAAAATTAAAGTATTGATAGATGTCACCTGGAATGCTAGAAACTGTTTAAAACATCTAATAATATACAAAAACTGGTACATTTTAGAGGAAAGTTCAAAAGAATACACAGGAGTATAGGTGACTGCTCAGTTTCATAGTAGGCTTGTTATCAATAACTCATAGTCCTCTAAAATTAAAGAATTAATAGATGTCACCTGGAACGCTAAAAATTGTTGAAAACATCTAATAATATACAAAAACTGGTACATTTAAGAGGAAGGTTCAAAACACTACACAGAAGTATAGGTGAATACTTAGTTTCATAGTAGGCTTGTTATCAATAACTCATAGTCCTCTAAAATTAATGAATTAATAGATGTCACATGGAACGCAATAAACTGTTTTAAACATTTAATAATATACAAAAACTGGTACATTTAAGATGATGGTTCAAAAGAATACACAGAAGTATAGGTGAATGCTCAGTTTCATAGTAGGCTTGTTATCAATAACTATTAGTCCTCTAAAATTAAAATATCGATAGATGTCACCTGGAACGCTAGAAACTGTTTAAAACATCTAATAATATTAAAAAAAAATGGTACATTTTAGAGGAAAGTTCAAAAGAATACACAGAAGTATAGTAGACTGTTTAGCTTCATAGTAGGCTTGTTATCAATAACTCATAGTCCTCTAAAATTAAAGAATTAATAGATGTCACCTGGAACGCTAAAAATTGTTTAAAACATCTAATAATATACAAAAACTGGTACATTTAAGAGGAAGGTTCAAAACACTACACAGAAGTATAGGTGAATACTTAGTTTCATAGTAGGCTTGTTATCAATAATTCATAGTCCATTAAAATTAAAGAATTAATAGATGTCACCTGCAACGGTAGTAACTGTTTAAAACATCTAATAATATAAAAAAACTGGTACATTTAAGAGTATGGTTCAAAATAATACATATAAGTATAGGTGAATGCTTAGTTTCATAGTAGGCTTGTTATCAATAACTATTAGTCCTCTAAAATTAAAGAATTAATAGATGTCACCTGGAATGCTAAAAACTGGTACATTTAAGAGGAAGGTTCAAAAGACTACACAGAAGTATAGGTGAATGCTTAGTTTCATAGTAGGCTTGTTATCAATAACTCATAGTCCTCTAAAATTAAAGAATTATTAGATGTCACCTGGAATGGTAGAAACTGTTTAAAACATCTAATAATATACAAAAACTGGTACACTTAAGAGGATGGTTCAAAAGAATACATATAAGTATAGGTGAATGCTTAGTTTCATAGTAGGCTTGTTATCAATAACTCATAGTCCTCTAAAATTAAAGAATTATTAGATGTCACCTGGAATGGTAGAAACTGTTTAAAACATCTAATAATATACAAAAACTGGTACACTTAAGAGGATGGTTCAAAAGAATACATATAAGTATAGGTGAATGCTTAGTTTCATAGTAGGCTTGTTATCAATAACTATTAGTCCTCCAAAATTAAAGTATTGATAGATGTCACCTGGAATGCTAGAAACTGTTTAAAACATCTAATAATATACAAAAACTGGTACATTTTAGAGGAAAGTTCAAAAGAATACACAGGAGTATAGGTGACTGCTCAGTTTCATAGTAGGCTTGTTATCAATAACTCATAGTCCTCTAAAATTAAAGAATTAATAGATGTCACCTGGAACGCTAAAAATTGTTGAAAACATCTAATAATATACAAAAACTGGTACATTTAAGAGGAAGGTTCAAAACACTACACAGAAGTATAGGTGAATACTTAGTTTCATAGTAGGCTTGTTATCAATAACTCATAGTCCTCTAAAATTAATGAATTAATAGATGTCACATGGAACGCAATAAACTGTTTTAAACATTTAATAATATACAAAAACTGGTACATTTAAGATGATGGTTCAAAAGAATACACAGAAGTATAGGTGAATGCTCAGTTTCATAGCAGGCTTGTTACCAATAACTATTAGTCCTCTAAAATTAAAATATCGATAGATGTCACCTGGAACGCTAGAAACTGTTTAAAACATCTAATAATATTAAAAAAAATGGTACATTTTAGAGGAAAGTTCAAAAGAATACACAGAAGTATAGTAGACTGTTTAGCTTCATAGTAGGCTTGTTATCAATAACTCATAGTCCTCTAAAATTAAAGAATTAATAGATGTCACCTGGAACGCTAAAAATTGTTTAAAACATCTAATAATATACAAAAACTGGTACATTTAAGAGGAAGGTTCAAAACACTACACAGAAGTATAGGTGAATACTTAGTTTCATAGTAGGCTTGTTATCAATAACTCATAGTCCTCTAAAATTAATGAATTAATAGATGTCACATGGAACGCAATAAACTGTTTTAAACATTTAATAATATACAAAAACTGGTACATTTAAGATGATGGTTCAAAAGAATACACAGAAGTATAGGTGAATGCTCAGTTTCATAGTAGGCTTGTTATCAATAACTATTAGTCCTCTAAAATTAAAATATCGATAGATGTCACCTGGAACGCTAGAAACTGTTTAAAACATCTAATAATATTAAAACAAATGGTACATTTTAGAGGAAAGTTCAAAAGAATACACAGAAGTATAGTAGACTGTTTAGCTTCATAGTAGGCTTGTTATCAATAACTCATAGTCCTCTAAAATTAAAGAATTAATAGATGTCACCTGGAACGCTAAAAACTGCTTAAAACATCTAATAATATACAAAAACTGGTACATTTAAGAGGAAGGTTCAAAAGACTAGAAATAATTTTAGGTGAATGCTTAGTTTCATAGTAGGCTTGTTATCAATAATTCATAGTCCATTAAAATTAAAGAATTAATAGATGTCACCTGCAACGGTAGTAACTGTTTAAAACATCTAATAATATAAAAAAACTGGTACATTTAAGAGGATGGTTCAAAATAATACATATAAGTATAGGTGAATGCTTAGTTTCATAGTAGGCTTGTTATCAATAACTATTAGTCCTCTAAAATTAAAGAATTAATAGATGTCACCTGGAATGCTAAAAACTGTTTAAAACATCTAATAATATACAAAAACTGGTACATTTAAGAGGAAGGTTCAAAAGACTACATAGAAGTATAGGTGAATGCTTAGTTTCATAGTAGGCTTGTTATCAATAACTCATAGTCCTCTAAAATTAAAGAATTATTAGATGTCACCTGGAATGTTTGAAACTGTTTAAAACATCTAATAATATACAAAAACTGGTACATTTAAGAGGATGGTTCAAAATAATACATATAAGTATAGATGAATGCTTAGTTTCATAGTAGGCTTGTTATCAATAACTATTAGTCCTCTAAAATTAAAGAATTAATAGATGTCACCTGGAATGCTAAAAATTGTTGAAAACATCTAATAATATACAAAAACTGGTACATTTAAGAGGAAGGTTTAAAATACTACACAGAAGTATAGGTGAATGCTTACTTTCATAGTAGGTTTGTTTTCAATAACTCATAGTCCTCTAAAATTAAAGAATTAATAGATGTCACCTGGAACGGTTGAAACTGTTTAAAACATCTAATAATATACAAAAACTGGTACATTTAAGAGGATGGTTCAATAGAATACATATAAGTATAGGTGAATGCTTAGTTTCATAGTAGCCTTGTTATCAATAACTCATAGTCCTCTAAAATTAATGAATTAATAGATGTCACATGGAACGCAATAAACTGTTTTAAACATTTAATAATATACAAAAACTGGTACATTTAAGATGATGGTTCAAAAGAATACACAGAAGTATATGTGAATGCTTAGTTTCATAGTAGGCTTGTTATCAATAACTATTAGTCCTCTAAAATTAAAATATCGATAGATGTCACCTGGAACGCTAGAAACTGTTTAAAACATCTAATAATATTAAAAAAAAATGGTACATTTTAGAGGAAAGTTCAAAAGAATACACAGAAGTATAGTAGACTGTTTAGCTTCATAGTAGGCTTGTTATCAATAACTCATAGTCCTCTAAAATTAAAGAATTAATAGATGTCACCTGGAACGCTAAAAATTGTTTAAAACATCTAATAATATACAAAAACTGGTACATTTAAGAGGAAGGTTCAAAACACTACACAGAAGTATAGGTGAATACTTAGTTTCATAGTAGGCTTGTTATCAATAACTCATAGTCCTCTAAAATTAATGAATTAATAGATGTCACATGGAACGCAATAAACTGTTTTAAACATTTAATAATATACAAAAACTGGTACATTTAAGATGATGGTTCAAAAGAATACACAGAAGTATAGGTGAATGCTCAGTTTCATAGTAGGCTTGTTATCAATAACTATTAGTCCTCCAAAATTAAAATATCGATAGATGTCACCTGGAACGCTAGAAACTGTTTAAAACATCGAATAATATTAAAACAAATGGTACATTTTAGAGGAAAGTTCAAAAGAATACACAGAAGTATAGTAGACTGTTTAGCTTCATAGTAGGCTTGTTATCAATAACTCATAGTCCTCTAAAATTAAAGAATTAATAGATGTCACCTGGAACGCTAAAAACTGCTTAAAACATCTAATAATATACAAAAACTG
Source organism: Papaver somniferum (assembly GCF_003573695.1). Classification (NCBI taxonomy): domain Eukaryota; kingdom Viridiplantae; phylum Streptophyta; class Magnoliopsida; order Ranunculales; family Papaveraceae; genus Papaver; species Papaver somniferum. The sequence goes on along the minus strand of NC_039361.1, from coordinate 122,926,041 downwards.
GTACATTTAAGAGGAAGGTTCAAAAGACTAGAAAGAATTTTAGGTGAATGCTTAGTTTCATAGTAGGCTTGTTATCAATAATTCATAGTCCATTAAAATTAAAGAATTAATAGATGTCACCTGCAACGGTAGTAACTGTTTAAAACATCTAATAATATAAAAAAACTGGTACATTTAAGAGGATGGTTCAAAATAATACATATAAGTATAGGTGAATGCTTAGTTTCATAGTAGGCTTGTTATCAATAACTATTAGTCCTCTAAAATTAAAGAATTAATAGATGTCAC
>NC_039361.1:122893170-122924753 GCF_003573695.1 Papaver somniferum | reverse complement strand
AGTTTTTAGCGTTCCAGGTAATATCTATTAATTCTTTAATTTTAGAGGACTATGAGTTATTGATAACAAGCCTACTATGAAACTAAGCAGTCACCTATATTTCCGTGTATTCTTTTTAAAGTTCCTCTAAAATGTACCAGTTTTTGTATATCATTAGATGTTTTAAACAGTTTCTAGCGTTCCAGGTGACATCTATCAATACTTTAATTTTAGAGGACTAATAGTTATTGAAAGCAAGCCTACTATGAAACTAAGCATTCACCTATACTTATATGTATTATTTTGAACCATCATCTTAAATGTACCAGTTTTTGTATATTATTAGAGGTTTTAAACAGTTTCTACCGTTCCAGTTGACATCTATTAATTCTTTAATTTTGGAGGACTCTGAGTTATTGATAACAATCCTACTATGTAACTAAGCATTCACCTTTACTTCTATGTAGTCCTTTGAACCTTCCACTTAAATTTACCCGTTTTTGTATATTATTAGATGTTTTAAACAGTTTTTGCCTTCCAGGTGACAGCTATTAATTCTTTAATTTTAGAGGACTATGAGTTATTGATAACAAGCCTACTATGAAACTAAGAAGTCACCTATACTTCTGTGTAGTCTTTTGAACCTTCCTCTAAAATGTACTAGTTTTTGTACATTATTAGATGTTTTAAACAGTTTCTACCGTTCCAGGTGACATCTATTAATTCTTTAATTTTAGAGGACTATGAGTTATTGAAAACAAACCTACTATGAAATTAAGCATTCACTTATACTTTTGTGTATTCTTTTGAACTTTTCTCTAAAATGTACCATTTTGTTTTTATATTATTAGATGTTTTAAACAGTTTCTAGCGTTCCAGGTGACATCTATCAATATTTTAATTTTAGAGGACTAATAGTTATTGATAACAAGCCAACTATGAAACTAAGCATTCACCTATACTTTTGTGTATTCTTTTGAACCATCCTCCTAAATGTACCAGTTTTTGTAAATTATTAAATGTTTAAAACAGTTTCTTGCGTTCCAGGTGACATCTAGTAATTCTTCAATTTTAGAGGACTATGAGTTATTGATAACAAGCCAACTATTAAACTAAGCATTCACCTATACTTCTGTGTATTCTTTTGAACCATCCTCTTAAATGTACCAGTTTTTGTAAATTATTAAATGTTTAAAACAGTTTCTTGCGTTCCAGGTGACATCTAGTAATTCTTCAATTTTAGAGGACTATGAGTTATTGATAACAAGCCTACTATGAAACTAAGCAGTCACCTATACTTTTGTGTATTATTTTGAACTTTTCTCTAAAATGTACCATGTTGTTTTTATATTATTAGATGTTTTAAACAGTTTCTAGCGTTCCAGGTGACATCTATCAATATTTTAATTTTAGAGGACTAATAGTTATTGATAACAAGCCAACTATGAAACTAAACATTCACCTATACTTCTGTGTATTCTTTTGAACCATCCTCCTAAATGTACCAGTTTTTGTAAATTATTAAATGTTTAAAACAGTTTTTTGCGTTCCAGGTGACATCTAGTAATTCTTCAATTTTAGAGGACTATGAGTTATTGATAACAAGCCAACTATGAAACTAAGCATTCACCTATACTTCTGTGTATTCTTTTGAACCATCCTCTTAAATGTACCAGTTTTTGTAAATTATTAAATGTTTAAAACAGTTTCTTGCGTTCTAGGTGACATCTAGTAATTCTTCAATTTTAGAGGACTATGAGTTATTGATAACAAGCCTACTATGAAACTAAGCAGTCACCTATACTTCTGTGTAGTCTTTTGAACCATCCTCTTAAATGTACAAGTTTTTGTAAATTATTAAATGTTTAAAACAGTTTCTTGCGTTCCAGGTGACATCTAGTAATTCTTCAATTTTAGAGGACTATGAGTTATTGATAACAAGCCTACTATGAAACTAAGCAGTCACCTATACTTTTGTGTATTATTTTGAACTTTTCTCTTAAATGTACCAGTTATTGTATATTATTAGATGTTTTAAACAGTTTTTAGCGTTCCAGGTGACATCTATTAATTCTTTAATTTTAGAGGACTATGAGTTGTTGATAACAAGCCTACTATGAATCTAAGCATTCACCTATACTTCTATGTAATCTTTTGAACCTTCCTCTTAAATGTACCTGTTTTTGTATATTATTAGATGTTTTAACCAGTTTTTAGCGTTCCAGGTGACATCTATTAATTCTTTAATTTTAGAGGACTATGAGTTATTGATAACAAGCCTACTATGAAACTAAGCAGTCACCTATACTTCCGTGTATTCTTTTGAACTTTCCTCTAAAATATACCAGTTTTTGTATATTATTTGATGTTTTAAACAGTTTCTAGCATTCCAGGTGACAGCTATCAATACTTTAATTTTAGAGGACTAATAGTTATTGATAACAAGCCTACTATGAAACTAAGCATTCACTTATACTATTATGTATTCTTTTGAACCATCCTCCTAAATGTACCAGTTATTGTATATTATTAGATGTTTTAAACAGTTTTTAGCGTTCCAGGTGACATCTATTAATTCTTTAATTTTAGAGGACTATGAGTTATTGATAACAAGCCTACTATGAAACTAAGCATTCACCTATATTTATATGTATTCTTTTTAACCATCCTCTTAAATGTACTAGTTTTTGTATATTATTAGATTTTTTAAACAGTTTCTACCGTTCCAGGTGACATCTATTAATTCTTTAATTTTAGAGGACTATGAGTTATTGATAACAAGCCTACTATGAAACTAAGCATTCACCTATACTTCTGTGTAGTCTTTTGAACCTTCCTCTTAAATGTACCATTTTTTGTAGATTATTAGATGTTTTAAACAGTTTTTAGCGTTCCAGGTAACATCTATTAATTCTTTAATTTTAGAGGACTATGAGTTATTGATAACAAGCCTACTATGACACTAAGCAGTCACCTATACTTTCGTGTATTCTTTTGAACTTTCCTCTAAAATGTACCAGTTTTTGTATATTATTAGATGTTTTAAACAGTTTCTAGCGTTCTAGGTGACATCTATCAATACTTTAATTTTAGAGGACTGATAGTTATTAATAACAAGCCTACTATGAAACTAAGAATTCACCAATACTTATATGTAGTCTTTTGAACCGTCCTCTTAAATAGACGAGTTTTTGTATACTATTAGATGTTTTAAACTGTTTATACGGTTCCAGGTGACATCTATTAATTCTTTAATTTTAGAGGACTATGAGTTATTGATAACAAGCCTACTATGAAACTAAGCATTCACCTATACTTCTGTGTAGTCTTTTGAACCTTCCTCTTAAATGTACCATTTTTTGTAGATTATTAGATGTTTTAAACAGTTTTTAGCGTTCCAGGTAACATCTATTAATTCTTTAATTTTAGAGGACTATGAGTTATTGATAACAAGCCTACTATGAAACTAAGCAGTCACCTATACTTCCGTGTATTCTTTTGAACTTTCCTCTAAAATATACCATTTTTTGTATATTATTTGATGTTTTAAACAGTTTCTAGCATTCCAGGTGACATCTATCAATACTTTAATTTTAGAGGACTAATAGTTATTGATAACAAGCTTACTATGAAACTAAGCATTCACCTATACTTATATGTATTCTTTTGAACCATCCTCTTAAATGTACCAGTTTTTGTATATTATTAGATGTTTTAAACAGTTTCTTCCATTCCAGGCGACATCTATTAATTCTTTAATTTTAGAGGACTATGAGTTATTGATAACAAGCCTACTATGAAACTAAGCAGTCACCTATACTTCCATGTATTCTTTTGAACTTTCCTCTAAAATGTACCAGTTTTTGTATATTATTAGATGTTTTAAACAGTTTCTAGCGTTCCAGGTGACATCTATAAATACTTTAATTTTAGAGGACTAATAGTTATTGATAACAAGCCTACTATGAAACTACGCATTCACCTATACTTCTGTGTATTCTTTTGAACCATCCTCTTAAATATACCAGTTTTTGTATATCATTAAATGTTTTAACAGTTTCTTGCGTTCCAGGTTACATCTATTAATTCTTTAATTTTAGAGGATTATGAGTTATTGATAACAAGCCTACTATGAAACTAAGAATTCACCTATACTTATATGTATTCTTTTGAACCATCCTCTTAAATGTACCAGTTTTTGTATATTATTAGATGTTTTAAACAGTTTCTACCATTCCAGGTGACATCTATTAATTCTTTAATTTTAGAGGACTATGAGTTATTGATAACAAGCCTACTATGAAACTAAGCATTCACCTATACTTCTGTTTAGTCTTTTGAACCTTCCTCTTAAATGTACCAGTTTTTGTATATTATTAGATGTTTTAAACAGTTTTTAGCGTTCCAGGTAACATCTATTAGTTCTTTAATTTTAGAGGACTATGAGTTATTGATAACAAGCCTACTATGAAACTAAGCAGTCACCTATACTTCTGTGTATTCTTTTGAACTTTCCTCTAAAATATACCAGTTTTTGTATATTATTAGATGTTTTAAACAGTTTCTAGCATTCCAGGTGACATCTATCAATACTTTAATTTTAGAGGACTAATAGTTATTGATAACGAGCCTACTATGAAACTAAGCATTCACCTATACTTATATGTATTATTTTGAACCATCCTCTTAAATGTACAAATTTGTGTATCTTATTAAATGTTTTAAACAGTTTATACCGTTCCAGGTGACATCTATTAATTATTTATATTTAGAGGACTAATAGTTATTGATAACAAGCCTACTATGAATCTAAGCATTCACCAATACTTCTGTGTATTCTTTTGAACCATCCTCTTCAATGTACCAGTTTTATATATTATTAATGTTTTAAACACTTTTTTGCGTTCCAGGTGACATCTATTAACTCTTTAATTTTAGAGGATTATGAGTTATTGATAACAAGCCTACTATGAAACTAAGCATTCACCAATACTTATATGTAGTCTTTTGAACCGTCCTCTTAAATAGACGAGTTTTTGTATATTATTAGATGTTTTAAACAGTTTCTACGGTTCCAGGTGGCATCTATTAATTCTTTAATTTTAGAGGACTATGAGTTATTGATAACAAGTCTACTATGAAACTAAGCATTCACCTATAATTCTTTGTAGTCTTTTGAACCTTCATATTAAATGTACCAGTTTTTATATATTAATAGATGTTTTAAACAGTTTTTAGCGTTCCAGGTGACATCTATTAATTCTTTAATTTTAGAGGACTATGAGTTATTGATAACAAGCCTACTATGAAACTAAGCAGTCACCTATACTTCCGTGTTTTCTTTTGAACTTTCCTCTAAAATATACCAGTTTTTGTATATTATTTGATGTTTTAAACAGTTTCTAGCATTCCAGGTGACAGCTATCAATACTTTAATTTTAGAGGACTAATAGTTATTGATAACAAGCCTACTATGAAACTAAGCATTCACCTATACTTATATGTATTATTTTGAACCATCCTCTTAAATGTACCAGTTATTGTATATTATTAGATGTTTTAAACAGTTTTTAGCGTTCCAGGTGATATCTATTAATTCTTTAATTTTAGAGGACTATGAGTTGTTGATAACAAGCCTACTATGAATCTAAGCATTCACCTATACTTCTATGTAATCTTTTGAACCTTCCTCTTAAATGTACCTGTTTTTGTATATTATTAGATGTTTTAACCAGTTTTTAGCGTTCCAGGTGACATCTATTAATTCTTTAATTTTAGAGGACTATGAGTTATTGATAACAAGCCTACTATGAAACTAAGCAGTCACCTATACTTCCGTGTATTCTTTTGAACTTTCCTCTAAAATATACCAGTTTTTGTATATTATTTGATGTTTTAAACAGTTTCTAGCATTCCAGGTGACAGCTATCAATACTTTAATTTTAGAGGACTAATAGTTATTGATAACAAGCCTACTATGAAACTAAGCATTCACTTATACTATTATGTATTCTTTTGAACCATCCTCCTAAATGTACCAGTTATTGTATATTATTAGATGTTTTAAACAGTTTTTAGCGTTCCAGGTGACATCTATTAATTCTTTAATTTTAGAGGACTATGAGTTATTGATAACAAGCCTACTATGAAACTAAGCATTCACCTATATTTATATGTATTCTTTTTAACCATCCTCTTAAATGTACTAGTTTTTGTATATTATTAGATTTTTTAAACAGTTTCTACCGTTCCAGGTGACATCTATTAATTCTTTAATTTTAGAGGACTATGAGTTATTGATAACAAGCCTACTATGAAACTAAGCATTCACCTATACTTCTGTGTAGTCTTTTGAACCTTCCTCTTAAATGTACCATTTTTTGTAGATTATTAGATGTTTTAAACAGTTTTTAGCGTTCCAGGTAACATCTATTAATTCTTTAATTTTAGAGGACTATGAGTTATTGATAACAAGCCTACTATGACACTAAGCAGTCACCTATACTTTCGTGTATTCTTTTGAACTTTCCTCTAAAATGTACCAGTTTTTGTATATTATTAGATGTTTTAAACAGTTTCTAGCGTTCTAGGTGACATCTATCAATACTTTAATTTTAGAGGACTGATAGTTATTAATAACAAGCCTACTATGAAACTAAGAATTCACCAATACTTATATGTAGTCTTTTGAACCGTCCTCTTAAATAGACGAGTTTTTGTATACTATTAGATGTTTTAAACTGTTTATACGGTTCCAGGTGACATCTATTAATTCTTTAATTTTAGAGGACTATGAGTTATTGATAACAAGCCTACTATGAAACTAAGCATTCACCTATACTTCTGTGTAGTCTTTTGAACCTTCCTCTTAAATGTACCATTTTTTGTAGATTATTAGATGTTTTAAACAGTTTTTAGCGTTCCAGGTAACATCTATTAATTCTTTAATTTTAGAGGACTATGAGTTATTGATAACAAGCCTACTATGAAACTAAGCAGTCACCTATACTTCCGTGTATTCTTTTGAACTTTCCTCTAAAATATACCATTTTTTGTATATTATTTGATGTTTTAAACAGTTTCTAGCATTCCAGGTGACATCTATCAATACTTTAATTTTAGAGGACTAATAGTTATTGATAACAAGCTTACTATGAAACTAAGCATTCACCTATACTTATATGTATTCTTTTGAACCATCCTCTTAAATGTACCAGTTTTTGTATATTATTAGATGTTTTAAACAGTTTCTTCCATTCCAGGCGACATCTATTAATTCTTTAATTTTAGAGGACTATGAGTTATTGATAACAAGCCTACTATGAAACTAAGCAGTCACCTATACTTCCATGTATTCTTTTGAACTTTCCTCTAAAATGTACCAGTTTTTGTATATTATTAGATGTTTTAAACAGTTTCTAGCGTTCCAGGTGACATCTATAAATACTTTAATTTTAGAGGACTAATAGTTATTGATAACAAGCCTACTATGAAACTACGCATTCACCTATACTTCTGTGTATTCTTTTGAACCATCCTCTTAAATATACCAGTTTTTGTATATCATTAAATGTTTTAACAGTTTCTTGCGTTCCAGGTTACATCTATTAATTCTTTAATTTTAGAGGATTATGAGTTATTGATAACAAGCCTACTATGAAACTAAGAATTCACCTATACTTATATGTATTCTTTTGAACCATCCTCTTAAATGTACCAGTTTTTGTATATTATTAGATGTTTTAAACAGTTTCTACCATTCCAGGTGACATCTATTAATTCTTTAATTTTAGAGGACTATGAGTTATTGATAACAAGCCTACTATGAAACTAAGCATTCACCTATACTTCTGTTTAGTCTTTTGAACCTTCCTCTTAAATGTACCAGTTTTTGTATATTATTAGATGTTTTAAACAGTTTTTAGCGTTCCAGGTAACATCTATTAGTTCTTTAATTTTAGAGGACTATGAGTTATTGATAACAAGCCTACTATGAAACTAAGCAGTCACCTATACTTCTGTGTATTCTTTTGAACTTTCCTCTAAAATATACCAGTTTTTGTATATTATTAGATGTTTTAAACAGTTTCTAGCATTCCAGGTGACATCTATCAATACTTTAATTTTAGAGGACTAATAGTTATTGATAACGAGCCTACTATGAAACTAAGCATTCACCTATACTTATATGTATTATTTTGAACCATCCTCTTAAATGTACAAATTTGTGTATCTTATTAAATGTTTTAAACAGTTTATACCGTTCCAGGTGACATCTATTAATTATTTATATTTAGAGGACTAATAGTTATTGATAACAAGCCTACTATGAATCTAAGCATTCACCAATACTTCTGTGTATTCTTTTGAACCATCCTCTTCAATGTACCAGTTTTATATATTATTAATGTTTTAAACACTTTTTTGCGTTCCAGGTGACATCTATTAACTCTTTAATTTTAGAGGATTATGAGTTATTGATAACAAGCCTACTATGAAACTAAGCATTCACCAATACTTATATGTAGTCTTTTGAACCGTCCTCTTAAATAGACGAGTTTTTGTATATTATTAGATGTTTTAAACAGTTTCTACGGTTCCAGGTGGCATCTATTAATTCTTTAATTTTAGAGGACTATGAGTTATTGATAACAAGTCTACTATGAAACTAAGCATTCACCTATAATTCTTTGTAGTCTTTTGAACCTTCATATTAAATGTACCAGTTTTTATATATTAATAGATGTTTTAAACAGTTTTTAGCGTTCCAGGTGACATCTATTAATTCTTTAATTTTAGAGGACTATGAGTTATTGATAACAAGCCTACTATGAAACTAAGCAGTCACCTATACTTCCGTGTTTTCTTTTGAACTTTCCTCTAAAATATACCAGTTTTTGTATATTATTTGATGTTTTAAACAGTTTCTAGCATTCCAGGTGACAGCTATCAATACTTTAATTTTAGAGGACTAATAGTTATTGATAACAAGCCTACTATGAAACTAAGCATTCACCTATACTTATATGTATTATTTTGAACCATCCTCTTAAATGTACCAGTTATTGTATATTATTAGATGTTTTAAACAGTTTTTAGCGTTCCAGGTGATATCTATTAATTCTTTAATTTTAGAGGACTATGAGTTGTTGATAACAAGCCTACTATGAATCTAAGCATTCACCTATACTTCTATGTAATCTTTTGAACCTTCCTCTTAAATGTACCTGTTTTTGTATATTATTAGATGTTTTAACCAGTTTTTAGCGTTCCAGGTGACATCTATTAATTCTTTAATTTTAGAGGACTATGAGTTATTGATAACAAGCCTACTATGAAACTAAGCAGTCACCTATACTTCCGTGTATTCTTTTGAACTTTCCTCTAAAATATACCAGTTTTTGTATATTATTTGATGTTTTAAACAGTTTCTAGCATTCCAGGTGACAGCTATCAATACTTTAATTTTAGAGGACTAATAGTTATTGATAACAAGCCTACTATGAAACTAAGCATTCACTTATACTATTATGTATTCTTTTGAACCATCCTCCTAAATGTACCAGTTATTGTATATTATTAGATGTTTTAAACAGTTTTTAGCGTTCCAGGTGACATCTATTAATTCTTTAATTTTAGAGGACTATGAGTTATTGATAACAAGCCTACTATGAAACTAAGCATTCACCTATATTTATATGTATTCTTTTTAACCATCCTCTTAAATGTACTAGTTTTTGTATATTATTAGATTTTTTAAACAGTTTCTACCGTTCCAGGTGACATCTATTAATTCTTTAATTTTAGAGGACTATGAGTTATTGATAACAAGCCTACTATGAAACTAAGCATTCACCTATACTTCTGTGTAGTCTTTTGAACCTTCCTCTTAAATGTACCATTTTTTGTAGATTATTAGATGTTTTAAACAGTTTTTAGCGTTCCAGGTAACATCTATTAATTCTTTAATTTTAGAGGACTATGAGTTATTGATAACAAGCCTACTATGACACTAAGCAGTCACCTATACTTTCGTGTATTCTTTTGAACTTTCCTCTAAAATGTACCAGTTTTTGTATATTATTAGATGTTTTAAACAGTTTCTAGCGTTCTAGGTGACATCTATCAATACTTTAATTTTAGAGGACTGATAGTTATTAATAACAAGCCTACTATGAAACTAAGAATTCACCAATACTTATATGTAGTCTTTTGAACCGTCCTCTTAAATAGACGAGTTTTTGTATACTATTAGATGTTTTAAACTGTTTATACGGTTCCAGGTGACATCTATTAATTCTTTAATTTTAGAGGACTATGAGTTATTGATAACAAGCCTACTATGAAACTAAGCATTCACCTATACTTCTGTGTAGTCTTTTGAACCTTCCTCTTAAATGTACCATTTTTTGTAGATTATTAGATGTTTTAAACAGTTTTTAGCGTTCCAGGTAACATCTATTAATTCTTTAATTTTAGAGGACTATGAGTTATTGATAACAAGCCTACTATGAAACTAAGCAGTCACCTATACTTCCGTGTATTCTTTTGAACTTTCCTCTAAAATATACCATTTTTTGTATATTATTTGATGTTTTAAACAGTTTCTAGCATTCCAGGTGACATCTATCAATACTTTAATTTTAGAGGACTAATAGTTATTGATAACAAGCTTACTATGAAACTAAGCATTCACCTATACTTATATGTATTCTTTTGAACCATCCTCTTAAATGTACCAGTTTTTGTATATTATTAGATGTTTTAAACAGTTTCTTCCATTCCAGGCGACATCTATTAATTCTTTAATTTTAGAGGACTATGAGTTATTGATAACAAGCCTACTATGAAACTAAGCAGTCACCTATACTTCCATGTATTCTTTTGAACTTTCCTCTAAAATGTACCAGTTTTTGTATATTATTAGATGTTTTAAACAGTTTCTAGCGTTCCAGGTGACATCTATAAATACTTTAATTTTAGAGGACTAATAGTTATTGATAACAAGCCTACTATGAAACTACGCATTCACCTATACTTCTGTGTATTCTTTTGAACCATCCTCTTAAATATACCAGTTTTTGTATATCATTAAATGTTTTAACAGTTTCTTGCGTTCCAGGTTACATCTATTAATTCTTTAATTTTAGAGGATTATGAGTTATTGATAACAAGCCTACTATGAAACTAAGAATTCACCTATACTTATATGTATTCTTTTGAACCATCCTCTTAAATGTACCAGTTTTTGTATATTATTAGATGTTTTAAACAGTTTCTACCATTCCAGGTGACATCTATTAATTCTTTAATTTTAGAGGACTATGAGTTATTGATAACAAGCCTACTATGAAACTAAGCATTCACCTATACTTCTGTTTAGTCTTTTGAACCTTCCTCTTAAATGTACCAGTTTTTGTATATTATTAGATGTTTTAAACAGTTTTTAGCGTTCCAGGTAACATCTATTAATTCTTTAATTTTAGAGGACTATGAGTTATTGATAACAAGCCTACTATGAAACTAAGCAGTCACCTATACTTCTGTGTATTCTTTTGAACTTTCCTCTAAAATATACCAGTTTTTGTATATTATTAGATGTTTTAAACAGTTTCTAGCATTCCAGGTGACATCTATCAATACTTTAATTTTAGAGGACTAATAGTTATTGATAACGAGCCTACTATGAAACTAAGCATTCACCTATACTTATATGTATTCTTTTGAACCATCTTCTTAAATGTACAAATTTGTGTATCTTATTAAATGTTTTAAACAGTTTATACCGTTCCAGGTGACATCTATTAATTATTTATATTTAGAGGACTAATAGTTATTGATAACAAGCCTACTATGAATCTAAGCATTCACCAATACTTCTGTGTATTCATTTGAACCATCCTCTTCAATGTACCAGTTTTATATATTATTAATGTTTTAAACACTTTTTTGCGTTCCAGGTGACATCTATTAACTCTTTAATTTTAGAGGATTATGAGTTATTGATAACAAGCCTACTATGAAACTAAGCATTCACCAATACTTATATGTAGTCTTTTGAACCGTCCTCTTAAATAGACGAGTTTTTGTATATTATTAGATGTTTTAAACTGTTTCTACGGTTCCAGGTGGCATCTATTAATTTTTTAATTTTAGAGGACTATGAGTTATTGATAACAAGTCTACTATGAAACTAAGCATTCACCTATAATTCTTTGTAGTCTTTTGAACCTTCCTCTTAAATATACCAGTTTTTGTATATTATTTGATGTTTTAAACAGTTTCTAGCATTCCAGGTGACAGCTATCAATACTTTAATTTTAGAGGACTAATAGTTATTGATAACAAGCCTACTATGAAACTAAGCATTCACCTATACTTATATGTATTCTTTTGAACCATCCTCTTAAATGTACCAGTTATTGTATATTATTAGATGTTTTAAACAGTTTTTAGCGTTCCAGGTGATATCTGTTAATTCTTTAATTTTAGAGGACTATGAGTTGTTGATAACAAGCCTACTATGAATCTAAGCATTCACCTATACTTCTATGTAATCTTTTGAACCTTCCTCTTAAATGTACCTGTTTTTGTATATTATTAGATGTTTTAACCAGTTTTTAGCGTTCCAGGTGACATCTATTAATTCTTTAATTTTAGAGGACTATGAGTTATTGATAACAAGCCTACTATGAAACTAAGCAGTCACCTATACTTCCGTGTATTCTTTTGAACTTTCCTCTAAAATATACCAGTTTTTGTATATTATTTGATGTTTTAAACAGTTTCTAGCATTCCAGGTGACAGCTATCAATACTTTAATTTTAGAGGACTAATAGTTATTGATAACAAGCCTACTATGAAACTAAGCATTCACCTATACTTATATGTATTCTTTTGAACCATCCTCTTAAATGTACCCGTTATTGTATATTATTAGATGTTTTAAACAGTTTTTAGCGTTCCAGGTGACATCTATTAATTCTTTAATTTTAGAGGACTATGAGTTGTTGATAACAAGCCCACTATGAAACTAAGCATTCACCTATACTTGTATGTAATCTTTTGAACCTTCCTCTTAAATGTACCTGTTTTTGTATATTATTAGATGTTTTAACCAGTTTTTAGCGTTCCAGGTGACATCTATTAATTCTGTAATTTTAGAGGACTATGAGTTATTGATAACAAGCCTACTATGAAACTAAGCAGTCACCTATACTTCTGTGTATTCTTTTGAACTTTCCTCTTAAATGTACCAGTTTTTGTATATTATTTGATGTTTTAAATAGTTTTTAGCGTTCCAGGTAATATCTATTAATTCTTTAATTTTAGAGGACTATGAGTTATTGATAACAAGCCTACTATGAAACTAAGCAGTCACCTATATTTCCGTGTATTCTTTTTAAAGTTCCTCTAAAATGTACCAGTTTTTGTATATCATTAGATGTTTTAAACAGTTTCTGGCGTTCCAGGTGACATCTATCAATACTTTAATTTTAGAGGACTAATAGTTATTGAAAGCAAGCCTACTATGAAACTAAGCATTCACCTATACTTATATGTATTATTTTGAACCATCATCTTAAATGTACCAGTTTTTGTATATTATTAGAGGTTTTAAACAGTTTCTACCGTTCCAGTTGACATCTATTAATTCTTTAATTTTGGAGGACTCTGAGTTATTGATAACAATCCTACTATGTAACTAAGCATTCACCTATACTTCTATGTAGTCTTTTGAACCGTCCTCTTAAATAGACGAGTTTTTGTATACTATTAGATGTTTTAAACTGTTTATACGGTTCCAGGTGACATCTATTAATTCTTTAATTTTAGAGGACTATGAGTTATTGATAACAAGCCTACTATGAAACTAAGCATTCACCTATACTTCTGTGTAGTCTTTTGAACCTTCCTCTTAAATGTACCATTTTTTGTAGATTATTAGATGTTTTAAACAGTTTTTAGCGTTCCAGGTAACATCTATTAATTCTTTAATTTTAGAGGACTATGAGTTATTGATAACAAGCCTACTATGAAACTAAGCAGTCACCTATACTTCCGTGTATTCTTTTGAACTTTCCTCTAAAATATACCATTTTTTGTATATTATTTGATGTTTTAAACAGTTTCTAGCATTCCAGGTGACATCTATCAATACTTTAATTTTAGAGGACTAATAGTTATTGATAACAAGCTTACTATGAAACTAAGCATTCACCTATACTTATATGTATTCTTTTGAACCATCCTCTTAAATGTACCAGTTTTTGTATATTATTAGATGTTTTAAACAGTTTCTTCCATTCCAGGCGACATCTATTAATTCTTTAATTTTAGAGGACTATGAGTTATTGATAACAAGCCTACTACGAAACTAAGCAGTCACCTATACTTCCATGTATTCTTTTGAACTTTCCTCTAAAATGTACCAGTTTTTGTATATTATTAGATGTTTTAAACAGTTTCTAGCGTTCCAGGTGACATCTATCAATACTTTAATTTTAGAGGACTAATAGTTATTGATAACAAGCCTACTATGAAACTACGCATTCACCTATACTTCTGTGTATTCTTTTGAACCATCCTCTTAAATATACCAGTTTTTGTATATCATTAAATGTTTTAACAGTTTCTTGCGTTCCAGGTTACATCTATTAATTCTTTAATTTTAGAGGATTATGAGTTATTGATAACAAGCCTACTATGAAACTAAGAATTCACCTATACTTATATGTATTCTTTTGAACCATCCTCTTAAATGTACCAGTTTTTGTATATTATTAGATGTTTTAAACAGTTTCTACCATTCCAGGTGACATCTATTAATTCTTTAATTTTAGAGGACTATGAGTTATTGATAACAAGCCTACTATGAAACTAAGCATTCACCTATACTTCTGTTTAGTCTTTTGAACCTTCCTCTTAAATGTACCAGTTTTTGTATATTATTAGATGTTTTAAACAGTTTTTAGCGTTCCAGGTAACATCTATTAATTCTTTAATTTTAGAGGACTATGAGTTATTGATAACAAGCCTACTATGAAACTAAGCAGTCACCTATACTTCTGTGTATTCTTTTGAACTTTCCTCTAAAATATACCAGTTTTTGTATATTATTAGATGTTTTAAACAGTTTCTAGCATTCCAGGTGACATCTATCAATACTTTAATTTTAGAGGACTAATAGTTATTGATAACGAGCCTACTATGAAACTAAGCATTCACCTATACTTATATGTATTCTTTTGAACCATCCTCTTAAATGTACAAATTTGTGTATCTTATTAAATGTTTTAAACAGTTTATACCGTTCCAGGTGACATCTATTAATTATTTATATTTAGAGGACTAATAGTTATTGATAACAAGCCTACTATGAATCTAAGCATTCACCAATACTTCTGTGTATTCTTTTGAACCATCCTCTTCAATGTACCAGTTTTATATATTATTAATGTTTTAAACACTTTTTTGCGTTCCAGGTGACATCTATTAACTCTTTAATTTTAGAGGATTATGAGTTATTGATAACAAGCCTACTATGAAACTAAGCATTCACCAATACTTATATGTAGTCTTTTGAACCGTCCTCTTAAATAGACGAGTTTTTGTATATTATTAGATGTTTTAAACAGTTTCTACGGTTCCAGGTGGCATCTATTAATTCTTTAATTTTAGAGGACTATGAGTTATTGATAACAAGTCTACTATGAAACTAAGCATTCACCTATAATTCTTTGTAGTCTTTTGAACCTTCCTCTTAAATGTACCAGTTTTTGTATATTAATAGATGTTTTAAACAGTTTTTAGCGTTCCAGGTGACATCTATTAATTCTTTAATTTTAGAGGACTATGAGTTATTGATAACAAGCCTACTATGAAACTAAGCAGTCACCTATACTTCCGTGTTTTCTTTTGAACTTTCCTCTAAAATATACCAGTTTTTGTATATTATTTGGTGTTTTAAACAGTTTCTAGCATTCCAGGTGACAGCTATCAATACTTTAATTTTAGAGGACTAATAGTTATTGATAACAAGCCTACTATGAAACTAAGCATTCACCTATACTTATATGTATTCTTTTGAACCATCCTCTTAAATGTACCAGTTATTGTATATTATTAGATGTTTTAAACAGTTTTTAGCGTTCCAGGTGATATCTATTAATTCTTTAATTTTAGAGGACTATGAGTTGTTGATAACAAGCCTACTATGAATCTAAGCATTCACCTATACTTCTATGTAATCTTTTGAACCTTCATCTTAAATGTACCTGTTTTTGTATATTATTAGATGTTTTAACCAGTTTTTAGCGTTCCATGTGACATCTATTAATTCTTTAATTTTAGAGGACTATGAGTTATTGATAACAAGCCTACTATGAAACTAAGCAGTCACCTATACTTCCGTGTATTCTTTTGAACTTTCCTCTAAAATATACCAGTTTTTGTATATTATTTGATGTTTTAAACAGTTTCTAGCATTTCAGGTGACAGCTATCAATACTTTAATTTTAGAGGACTAATAGTTATTGATAACAAGCCTACTATGAAACTAAGCATTCACCTATACTTATATGTATTCTTTTGAACCATCCTCTTAAATGTACCCGTTATTGTATATTATTAGATGTTTTAAACAGTTTTTAGCGTTCCAGGTGACATCTATTAATTCTTTAATTTTAGAGGACTATGAGTTGTTGATAACAAGCCCACTATGAAACTAAGCATTCACCTATACTTCTATGTAATCTTTTGAACCTTCCTCTTAAATGTACCTGTTTTTGTATATTATTAGATGTTTTAACCAGTTTTTAGCGTTCCAGGTGACATCTATTAATTCTTTAATTTTAGAGGACTATGAGTTATTGATAACAAGCCTACTATGAAACTAAGCAGTCACCTATACTTCTGTGTATTCTTTTGAACCATCCTCTTAAATATACCAGTTTTTGTATATCATTAAATGTTTTAACAGTTTCTTGCGTTCCAGGTTACATCTATTAATTCTTTAATTTTAGAGGATTATGAGTTATTGATAACAAGCCTACTATGAAACTAAGAATTCACCTATACTTATATGTATTCTTTTGAACCATCCTCTTAAATGTACCAGTTTTTGTATATTATTAGATGTTTTAAACAGTTTCTACCATTCCAGGTGACATCTATTAATTCTTTAATGTTAGAGGACTATGAGTTATTGATAACAAGCCTACTATGAAACTAAGCATTCACCTATACTTCTGTTTAGTCTTTTGAACCTTCCTCTTAAATGTACCAGTTTTTGAATATTATTAGATGTTTTAAACAGTTTTTAGCGTTCCAGGTAACATCTATTAATTCTTTAATTTTAGAGGACTATGAGTTATTGATAACAAGCCTACTATGAAACTAAGCAGTCACCTATACTTCTGTGTATTCTTTTGAACTTTCCTCTAAAATATACCAGTTTTTGTATATTATTAGATGTTTTAAACAGTTTCTAGCATTCCAGGTGACATCTATCAATACTTTAATTTTAGAGGACTAATAGTTATTGATAACGAGCCTACTATGAAACTAAGCATTCACCTATACTTCTGTGTATTCTTTTGAACCATCCTCTTAAATGTACCAGTTTTTGTAAATTATTAAATGTTTAAAACAGTTTCTTGCGTTCCTGGTGACATCTAGTAATTCTTCAATTTTAGAGGACTATGAGTTATTGATAACAAGCCTACTATGAAACTAAGCAGTCACCTATACTTCTGTGTAGTCTTTTGAACCATCCTCTTAAATGTACAAGTTTTTGTAAATTATTAAATGTTTAAAACAGTTTCTTGCGTTCCAGGTGACATCTAGTAATTCTTCAATTTTAGAGGACTATGAGTTATTGATAACAAGCCTACTATGAAACTAAGCAGTCACCTATACTTTTGTGTATTATTTTGAACTTTTCTCTAAAATGTACCATGTTGTTTTTATATTATTAGATGTTTTAAACAGTTTCTAGCGTTCCAGGTGACATCTATCAATATTTTAATTTTAGAGGACTAATAGTTATTGATAACAAGCCAACTATGAAACTAAGCATTCACCTATACTTCTGTGTATTCTTTTGAACCATCCTCCTAAATGTACCAGTTTTTGTAAATTATTAAATGTTTAAAACAGTTTTTTGCGTTCCAGGTGACATCTAGTAATTCTTCAATTTTAGAGGACTATGAGTTATTGATAACAAGCCAACTATGAAACTAAGCATTCACCTATACTTCTGTGTATTCTTTTGAACCATCCTCTTAAATGTACCAGTTTTTGTAAATTATTAAATGTTTAAAACAGTTTCTTGCGTTCCAGGTGACATCTAGTAATTCTTTAATTTTAGAGGACTATGAGTTATTGATAACAAGCCTACTATGAAACTAAGCAGTCACCTATACTTATGTGTATTCTTTTGAACTTTCCTCTAAAATATACCAGTTTTTGTATATTATTTGATGTTTTAAACAGTTTCTAGCATTCCAGGTGACATCTATCAATACTATAATTTTAGAGGACTAATAGTTATTGATAACAAGCCTACTATGAAACTAAGCATTCACCTATACTTATATGTATTCTTTTGAACCATCCTCTTAAATGTACCAGTTTTTTTATATTATTAGATGTTTTAAACAGTTTCTTCCGTTCCAGGTGACATCTATTAATTCTTTAATTTTAGAGGACTATGAGTTATTGATAACAAGCCTACTATGAAACTAAGCAGTCACCTATACTTCTGTGTATTCTTTTGAACTTTCCTCTAAAATATACCAGTTTTTGTATATTATTTGATGTTTTAAACAGTTTCTAGCATTCCAGGTGACATCTATCAATACTTTAATTTTAGAGGACTAATAGTTATTGATAACAAGCCTACTATGAAACTAAGCATTCACCTATACTTATATGTATTCTTTTGAACCATCCTCTTAAATGTACCAGTTTTTGTATATTATTAGATGTTTTAAGCATTTTTTAGCGTTCCAGGTGACATCTATTAATTCTTTAATTTTAGAGGACTATGAGTTATTGATAACAAGCCTACTATGAAACTAAGCAGTCACCTATACTTTTGTGTATTCTTTTGAACTTTCCTCTAAAATGTACCATTTTTTTTATATTATTAGATGTTTTAAACAGTTTCTAGCGTTCCAGGTGACATCTATCAATATTTTAATTTTAGAGGACTAATAGTTATTGATAACAAGCCAACTATGAAACTAAGCATTCACCTATACTTATATGTAGTCTTTTGAACCGTCCTTTTAAATAGACGAGTTTTTGTATATTATTAGATGTTTTAAACAGTTTCTACGGTTCCAGGTGACATCTATTAATTCTTTAATTTTAGAGGACTATGAGTTATTGATAACAAGTCTACTATGAAACTAAGCATTCAGCTATATTTATATGTATTCTTTTGAACTTTCCTCTTAAATGTACCAGTTTTTGTATCTTAATAGATGTTTTAAACAGTTTTTAGCATTCCAGGTGACATCTATTAATTCTTTAATTTTAGAGGACTATGAGTTATTGATAACAAGCCTACTATGAAACTAAGCAGTCACCTATACTTCTGTGTATTCTTTTGAACTTTCCTCTTAAATGTACCAGTTTTTGTATATTATTTGATGTTTTAAACAGTTTTTAGCATTCCAGGTGACATCTATTAATTCTTTAATTTTAGAGGACTATGAGTTATTGAAAGCAAGCCTACTATGAAACTACGCATTCACCTATACTTATATGTATTCTTTTGAACCATCCTCTTAAATGTACCAGTTTTTGTATATTATTAGAGGTTTTAAACAGTTTCTACCGTTCCAGCTGACATCTATTAATTCTTTAATTTTAGAGGACTATGAGTTATTGATAACAATCCTACTATGAAACTAAGCATTCACCTATACTTCTATGTAGTCCATTGAACCTTCTACTTAAATGTACCCGTTTTTGTATATTATTAGATGTTTTAAACAGTTTTTGCCTTCCCGGTGACATCTATTAATTCTTTAATTTTAGAGGACTATGAGTTATTGATAACAAGCCTACTATGAAACTAAGCAGTCACCTATACTTCTGTGTATTCTTTTGAACTTTCCTCTAAAATATACCAGTTTTTGTATATTATTTGATGTTTTAAACAGTTTCTAGCATTCCAGGTGACATCTATCAATACTTTAATTTTAGAGGACTAATAGTTATTGATAACAAGCCTACTATGAAACTAAGCATTCACCTATACTTATATGTATTCTTTTGAACCATCCTCTTAAATGTACCAGTTTTTGTATATTATTAGATGTTTTAAACATTTTTTAGCGTTCCAGGTGACATCTATTAATTCTTTAATTTTAGAGGACTATGAGTTATTGATAAAAAGCCTACTATGAAACTAAGCAGTCACCTATACTTTTGTGTATTCTTTTGAACTTTCCTCTAAAATGTACCATTTTTTTTTATATTATTAGATGTTTTAAACAGTTTCTAGCGTTCCAGGTGACATCTATCAATATTTTAATTTTAGAGGACTAATAGTTATTGATAACAAGCCAACTATGAAACTAAGCATTCACCTATACTTATATGTAGTCTTTTGAACCGTCCTTTTAAATAGACGAGTTTTTGTATATTATTAGATGTTTTAAACAGTTTCTACGGTTCCAGGTGACATCTATTAATTCTTTAATTTTAGAGGACTATGAGTTATTGATAACAAGTCTACTATGAAACTAAGCATTCAGCTATATTTATATGTATTCTTTTGAACTTTCCTCTTAAATGTACCAGTTTTTGTATCTTAATAGATGTTTTAAACAGTTTTTAGAATTCCAGGTGACATCTATTAATTCTTTAATTTTAGAGGACTATGAGTTATTGATAACAAGCCTACTATGAAACTAAGCAGTCACCTATACTTCTGTGTATTCTTTTGAACTTTCCTCTTAAATGTACTAGTTTTTGTATATTATTTGATGTTTTAAACAGTTTTTAGAATTCCAGGTGACATCTATTAATTCTTTAATTTTAGAGGACTATGAGTTATTGAAAGCAAGCCTACTATGAAACTAAGCATTCACCTATACTTATATGTATTCTTTTGAACCATCCTCTTAAATGTACCAGTTTTTGTATATTATTAGAGGTTTTAAACAGTTTCTACCGTTCCAGCTGACATCTATTAATTCTTTAATTTTAGAGGACTATGAGTTATTGATAACAATCCTACTATGAAACTAAGCATTCACCTATACTTCTATGTAGTCCTTTGAACCTTCTACTTAAATGTACCCGTTTTTGTATATTATTAGATGTTTTAAATAGTTTTTGCCTTCCAGGTGACATCTATTAATTCTTTAATTTTAGAGGACTATGAGTTATTGATAACAAGCCTCCTATGAAACTAAGCAGTCACCTATACTTCTGTGTAGTCTTTTGAACCTTCCTCTAAAATGTACTAGTTTTTGTACATTATTAGATGTTTTAAACAGTTTCTACCGTTCCAGGTGACATCTATTAATTCTTTAATTTTAGAGGACTATGAGTTATTGATAACAAGCCAACTATGAAACTAAGCATTCACCTATAATTCTTTGTAGTCTTTTGAACCTTCCTCTTAAATGTACCAGTTTTTGTATATTAATAGATGTTTTAAACAGTTTTTAGCGTTCCAGGTGACATCTATTAATTCTTTAATTTTAGAGGACTATGAGTTATTGATAACAAGCCTACTATGAAACTAAGCAGTCACCTATACTTCCGTGTTTTCTTTTGAACTTTCCTCTAAAATATACCAGTTTTTGTATATTATTTGATGTTTTAAACAGTTTCTAGCATTCCAGGTGACATCTATCAATACTTTAATTTTAGAGGACTAATAGTTATTGATAACAAGCCTACTATGAAACTAAGCATTCACCTATACTTATATGTATTATTTTGAACCATCCTCTTAAATGTACCAGTTATTGTATATTATTAGATGTTTTAAACAGTTTTTAGCGTTCCAGGTGATATCTATTAATTCTTTAATTTTAGAGGACTATGAGTTGTTGATAACAAGCCTACTATGAATCTAAGCATTCACCTATACTTCTATGTAATCTTTTGAACCTTCCTCTTAAATGTACCTGTTTTTGTATATTATTAGATGTTTTAACCAGTTTTTAGCGTTCCAGGTGACATCTATTAATTCTTTAATTTTAGAGGACTATGAGTTATTGATAACAAGCCTACTATGAAACTAAGCAGTCACCTATACTTCCGTGTATTCTTTTGAACTTTCCTCTAAAATATACCAGTTTTTGTATATTATTTGATGTTTTAAACAGTTTCTAGCATTCCAGGTGACAGCTATCAATACTTTAATTTTAGAGGACTAATAGTTATTGATAACAAGCCTACTATGAAACTAAGCATTCACCTATACTTATATGTATTCTTTTGAACCATCCTCTTAAATGTACCCGTTATTGTATATTATTAGATGTTTTAAACAGTTTTTAGCGTTCCAGGTGACATCTATTAATTCTTTAATTTTAGAGGACTATGAGTTGTTGATAACAAGCCCACTATGAAACTAAGCATTCACCTATACTTCTATGTAATCTTTTGAACCTTCCTCTTAAATGTACCTGTTTTTGTATATTATTAGATGTTTTAACCAGTTTTTAGCGTTCCAGGTGACATCTATTAATTCTTTAATTTTAGAGGACTATGAGTTATTGATAACAAGCCTACTATGAAACTAAGCAGTCACCTATACTTCTGTGTATTCTTTTGAACTTTCCTCTTAAATGTACCAGTTTTTGTATATTATTTGATGTTTTAAACAGTTTTTAGCGTTCCAGGTAATATCTATTAATTCTTTAATTTTAGAGGACTATGAGTTATTGATAACAAGCCTACTATGAAACTAAGCAGTCACCTATATTTCCGTGTATTCTTTTTAAAGTTCCTCTAAAATGTACCAGTTTTTGTATATCATTAGATGTTTTAAACAGTTTCTAGCGTTCCAGGTGACATCTATCAATACTTTAATTTTAGAGGACTAATAGTTATTGAAAGCAAGCCTACTATGAAACTAAGCATTCACCTATACTTATATGTATTATTTTGAACCATCATCTTAAATGTACCAGTTTTTGTATATTATTAGAGGTTTTAAACAGTTTCTACCGTTCCAGTTGACATCTATTAATTCTTTAATTTTGGAGGACTCTGAGTTATTGATAATAATCCTACTATGTAACTAAGCATTCACCTATACTTCTATGTAGTCCTTTGAACCTTCCACTTAAATTTACCCGTTTTTGTATATTATTAGATGTTTTAAACAGTTTTTGCCTTCCAGGTGACATCTATTAATTCTTTAATTTTAGAGGACTATGAGTTATTGATAACAAGCCTACTATGAAACTAAGAAGTCACCTATACTTCTGTGTAGTCTTTTGAACCTTCCTCTAAAATGTACTAGTTTTTGTACATTATTAGATGTTTTAAACAGTTTCTACCGTTCCAGGTGACATCTATTAATTCTTTAATTTTAGAGGACTATGAGTTATTGAAAACAAACCTACTATGAAATTAAGCATTCACTTATACTTTTGTGTATTCTTTTGAACTTTTCTCTAAAATGTACCATTTTGTTTTTATATTATTAGATGTTTTAAACAGTTTCTAGCGTTCCAGGTGACATCTATCAATATTTTAATTTTAGAGGACTAATAGTTATTGATAACAAGCCAACTATGAAACTAAGCATTCACCTATACTTTTGTGTATTCTTTTGAACCATCCTCCTAAATGTACCAGTTTTTGTAAATTATTAAATGTTTAAAACAGTTTCTTGCGTTCCAGGTGACATCTAGTAATTCTTCAATTTTAGAGGACTATGAGTTATTGATAACAAGCCAACTATTAAACTAAGCATTCACCTATACTTCTGTGTATTCTTTTGAACCATCCTCTTAAATGTACCAGTTTTTGTAAATTATTAAATGTTTAAAACAGTTTCTTGCATTCCAGGTGACATCTAGTAATTCTTCAATTTTAGAGGACTGTGAGTTATTGATAACAAGCCTACTATGAAACTAAGCAGTCACCTATACTTCTGTGTAGTCTTTTGAACCATCCTCTTAAATGTACAAGTTTTTGTAAATTATTAAATGTTTAAAACAGTTTCTTGCATTCCAAGTGACATCTAGTAATTCTTCAATTTTAGAGGACTATGAGTTATTGATAACAAGCCTACTATGAAACTAAGCAGTCACCTATACTTTTGTGTATTCTTTTGAACTTTTCTCTAAAATGTACCATGTTGTTTTTATATTATTAGATGTTTTAAACAGTTTCTAGCGTTCCAGGTGACATCTATCAATATTTTAATTTTAGAGGACTAATAGTTATTGATAACAAGCCAACTATGAAACTAAGCATTCACCTATACTTCTGTGTATTCTTTTGAACCATCCTCCTAAATGTACCAGTTTTTGTAAATTATTAAATGTTTAAAACAGTTTTTTGCGTTCCAGGTGACATCTAGTAATTCTTCAATTTTAGAGGACCATGAGTTATTGATAACAAGCCAAATATGAAACTAAGCATTCACCTATACTTCTGTGTATTCTTTTGAACCATCCTCTTAAATGTACCAGTTTTTGTAAATTATTAAATGTTTAAAACAGTTTCTTGCGTTCCAGGTGACATCTAGTAATTCTTTAATTTTAGAGGACTATGAGTTATTGATAAAAAGCCTACTATGAAACTAAGCAGTCACCTATACTTTTGTGTATTCTTTTGAACTTTCCTCTAAAATGTACCATTTTTTTTTATATTATTAGATGTTTTAAACAGTTTCTAGAGTTCCAGGTGACATCTATCAATATTTTAATTTTAGAGGACTAATAGTTATTGATAACAAGCCAACTATGAAACTAAGCATTCACCTATACTTATATGTAGTCTTTTGAACCGTCCTTTTAAATAGACTAGTTTTTGTATATTATTAGATGTTTTAAACAGTTTCTACGGTTCCAGGTGACATCTATTAATTCTTTAATTTTAGAGGACTATGAGTTATTGATAACAAGTCTACTATGAAACTAAGCATTCAGCTATATTTATATGTATTCTTTTGAACTTTCCTCTAAAATGTACCAGTTTTTGTATCTTAATAGATGTTTTAAACAGTTTTTAGCATTCCAGGTGACATCTATTAATTCTTTAATTTTAGAGGACTATGAGTTATTGATAACAAGCCTACTATGAAACTAAGCAGTCACCTATACTTATGTGTATTCTTTTGAACTTTCCTCTTAAATGTACTAGTTTTTGTATATTATTTGATGTTTTAAACAGTTTTTAGCATTCCAGGTGACATCTATTAATTCTTTAATTTTAGAGGACTATGAGTTATTGAAAGCAAGCCTACTATGAAACTAAGAATTCACCTATACTTATATGTATTCTTTTGAACCATCCTCTTAAATGTACCAGTTTTTGTATATTATTAGAGGTTTTAAACAGTTTCTACCGTTCCAGCTGACATCTTTTAATTCTTTAATTTTAGAGGACTATGAGTTATTGATAACAATCCTACTATGAAACTAAGCATTCACCTATACTTCTATGTAGTCCTTTGAACCTTCTACTTAAATGTACCCGTTTTTGTATATTATTAGATGTTTTAAATAGTTTTTGCCTTCCAGGTGACATCTATTAATTCTTTAATTTTAGAGGACTATGAGTTATTGATAACAAGCCTCCTATGAAACTAAGCAGTCACCTATACTTCTGTGTAGTCTTTTGAACCTTCCTCTAAAATGTACTAGTTTTTGTACATTATTAGATGTTTTAAACAGTTTCTACCGTTCCAGGTGACATCTATTAATTCTTTAATTTTAGAGGACTATGAGTTATTGATAACAAGCCTACTATGAAACTAAGAAGTCACCTATACTTTTGTGTGTTCTTTTGAACTTTTCTCTAAAATGTACCATTTTGTTTTTATATTATTAGATGTTTTAAACAGTTTCTAGCGTTCCAGGTGACATCTAGTAATTCTTCAATTTTAGAGGACTATGAGTTATTGATAACAAGCATACTATGAAACTAAGCATTCACCTATACTTCTATGTAGTCTTTTGAACCTTCCTCTTAAATGTACCAGTTTTTGTACATTATTAGATGTTTTAAACAGTTTCTACGGTTCCAGGTGACATCTATTAATTCTTTAATTTTAGAGGACTATGAGTTATTGATAACAAGCATACTATGAATCTAAGCATTCACCTATACTTCTGTGTATTCTTTTGAACCATCCTCTTAAATGTACCAGTTTTGTATATCATTAAATGTTTTAAACAGTTTCTTGCGTTCCATGTGACATCTATTAATTCTTTAATTTTAGAGGATAATGAGTTATTGATAACAAGCCTACTATGAAACTAAGCATTCACCTATATTTATATGTATTCTTTTGAACCATCCTCTTAAATGTACTAGTTTTTGTATATTATTAGATTTTTTAAACAGTTTCTACGGTTCCAGGTGACATCTATTAATTCTTTAATTTTAGAGGACTATGAGTTATTGATAACAAGTCTACTATGAAACTAAGCATTCACCTATAATTCTTTGTAGTCTTTTGAAACTTCCTCTTAAATTACTAGTTTTTGTATATTCTTAGATGTTTTAAACAGTTTTTAGCGGTCCATGTGACATCTATTAATTCTTTAATTTTAGAGGACTATGAGTTATTGATAACAAGCCTACTATGACACTAAGCAGTCACCTATACTTTCGTGTATTCTTTTGAACTTTCCTCTAAAATGTACCAGTTTTTGTATATTATTAGATGTTTTAAACAGTTTCTAGCATTCTAGGTGACATCTATCAATACTTTAATTTAACGGACTAATAGTTATTGATAACAAGCCTTCAATGAAACTAAGCATTCACCTATATTTATATGTATTCTTTTGAACCATCCTCTTAAATGTACAATTTTTTGTATCTTATTAAATGATTTAAACAGTTTCTACCGTTACAGGTGACATCTATTAATTCTTTATATTTAAAGGACTAATAGTTATTGATAACAAGCCTACTATGAATCTAATCATTCACCTATACTTCTGTGTATTCTTTTGAACCATTCTCTTAAATGTACCAGTTTTCTATATTATTAAATGTTTTAAACAGTTTTTTGCGTTCCAGGTGACATCTATTATTTCTTTAATTTTAGAGGATTATGATTTATTGATAACAAGCCTACTATGAAACTAAGCATTCACCAATACTTATATGTAATCTTTTGAACCGCCCTCTTAAATGTACGAGTCTTTGTATATTATTAGATGTTTTAAACAGTTTCTACGGTTCCAGATGACATCAATTAATTCTTTAATTTTAGAGGACTATGAGTTATTGATAACAAGTTTTCTATGAAACTAAGCATTCACCTATAATTCTTCGTAGTCTTTTGAACCTTCCTCTTAAATGTACCAGTTTTTGTATATTATTAGATGTTTTAAACAGTTTTTAGCGTTCCATGTGACATCTATTAATTCTTTAATTTTAGAGGACTATGAGTTATTGATAACAAGCCTACTATGAAACTAAGCAGTCACCTATACTTCTGTGTATTATTTTGAACTTTCCTCTAAAATATACCAGTTTTTGTATATTATTTGATGTTTTAAACAGTTTCTAGCATTCCAGGTGACATCTATCAATAATTTTATTTTAGAGGACTAATAGTTATTGATAACAAGCCTACTATGAAACTAAGCATTCACCTATACTTCTGTGTAGTCTTTTGAACCTTCCTCTTAAATATACCAGTTTTTGTATATTATTAGATGTTTTAAACAGTTTTTAGCGTTCCAGGTGACATCTATTAATTCTTTAATTTTAGAGGACTACGAGTTATTGATAACAAACCTACTATGAAACTAAGCATTCACCTATATTTCTGTGTAGTCTTTTGAACCTTCCTCTTAAATGTACCAGTTTTTGTATATTATTAGATGTTTTAAACAGTTTTTAGCGTTCCAGGTGACATCTATCAATAATTTAATTTTAGAGGACTATGAGTTATTGATAACAAGCCTACTATGAAACTAAGCATTCACCTATACTTCTGTGTAGTCTTTTGAACCTTCCTCTTAGATGTACCAGTTTTTGTATATTATTAGATGTTTTAAACTGTTTTTTGCGTTCCAGGTGACATCTATTAATTCTTTAATTTTAGAGGACTACGAGTAATTGATAACAAACCTACTATGAAACTAAGCATTCACCTATACTTCTGTGTAGTCTTTTGAACCTTCCTCTTAAATGTACCAGTTTTTGTATATTATTAGATGTTTTAAACAGTTTTTAGCGTTCCAGGTGACATCTATTAATTCTTTAATTTTAGAGGACTATGAGTTATTGATAACAAACCTACTATGAAGTTAAGCATTCACTTATACTTCTGTGTAGTCTTTTGAACCTTTCTCTTAAATGTACCAGTTTTTGTATATTATTAGATGTTTTAAACAGTTTTTAGCGTTCCAGGTGACATCTATTAATTCTTTAATTTTAGAGGATTATGAGTTATTGATAACAAGCATACTACGAAACTAAGCAGTCACCTATACTTCTGTGTATTCTTTTTAACTTTCCTCGAAAATATACCAGTTTTTGTATATTATTAGATGTTTTAAACAGTTTCTAGCATTCCAGGTGACATATATCAATACTTTAATTTTAGAGGACTAATAGTTATTGATAACAAGCCTACTATGAAACTAAGCATTCACCTATACTTAAATGCATTCTTTTGAACCATCCTCTTAAATGTACCAGTTTTTGTATATTATTAGATGTTTTAAACAGTTTCTAGCATTCCCGGTGACATATATCAATACTTTAATTTTAGAGGACTAATAGTTATTGATAACAAGCCTACTATGACACTAAGCATTCACCTATACTTATATGTATTCTTTTGAACCATCCTCTTAAATGTACCAGCTTTTGTATATTATTAGATATTTTAAACAGTTTCTTCCGTTCCAGGTGACATCTATTAATTCTTTAATTTTAGAGGACTATGAGTTATTGATAACAAGTCTACTATGAAACTAAGCATTCACCTATAATTCATACTAGTCTTTTGAACCTTCCTATTAAATGTACCAGTTTTTTTATATTATTAGATGTTTTAAACAGTTTTTAGCGTTCCATGTGACATCTATTAATTCTTTAATTTTAGAGGACTATGAGTTACTGATAACAAGCCTACTATGAAACTAAGCATTCACCTATACTTCTTTGTATTCTTTTGAACTTTCCTCTAAAATGTACCATTTTTTTTATATTATTAGATGTTTTAAACAGTTTCTAGCGTTCCAGGTGACATCTATCAATAATTTAATTTTAGAGGACTATGAGTTATTGATAACAAGCCTAATATGAAACTAAGCATTCACCTATACTTCTGTGTAGTCTTTTGAACCTTCCTCTTAAATGTACCAGTTTTTGTATATTATTAGATGTTTTAAACTGTTTTTAGCGTTCCAGGTGACATCTATTAATTCTTTAATTTTAGAGGACTACGAGTAATTGATAACAAACCTACTATGAAACTAAGCATTCACCTATACTTCTGTGTAGTGTTTTGAACCTTCCTCTTAAATGTACCAGTTTTTGTATATTATTAGATGTTTTAAACAGTTTTTAGCGTTCCAGGTGACATCTATTAATTCTTTAATTTTAGAGGACTATGAGTTATTGATAACAAACCTACTATGAAGTTAAGCATTCACTCATACTTCTGTGTAGTCTTTTGAACCTTCCTCTTAAATGTACCATTTTTTGTATATTATTAGATGTTTTAAACAGTTTTTAGCGTTCCAGGTGACATCTATTAATTCTTTAATTTTAGAGGATTATGAGTTATTGATAACAAGCATACTACGAAACTAAGCAGTCACCTATACTTCTGTGTATTCTTTTTAACTTTCCTCTAAAATATACCAGTTTTTGTATATTATTAGATGTTTTAAACAGTTTCTAGCATTCCAGGTGACATATATCAATACTTTAATTTTAGAGGACTAATAGTTATTGATAACAAGCCTACTATGAAACTAAGCATTCACCTATACTTATATGCATTCTTTTGAACCATCCTCTTAAATGTACCAGTTTTTGTATATTATTAGATGTTTTAAACAGTTTCTAGCATTCCCGGTGACATATATCAATACTTTAATTTTAGAGGACTAATAGTTATTGATAACAAGCCTACTATGAAACTAAGCATTCACCTATACTTATATGTATTCTTTTGAACCATCCTCTTAAATGTACCAGTTTTTGTATATTATTAGATGTTTTAAACAGTTTCTTCCGTTCCAGGTGACATCTATTAATTCTTTAATTTTAGAGGACTATGAGTTATTGATAACAAGTCTACTATGAAACTAAACATTCACCTATAATTCATACTAGTCTTTTGAACCTTCCTATTAAATGTACCAGTTTTTTATATTATTAGATGTTTTAAACAGTTTTTAGCGTTCCAGGTAACATCTATTAATTCTTTAATTTTAGAGGACTATGAGTTATTGATAACAAGCCTACTATGAAACTAAGCAGTCACCTATACTTCTGTGTATTCTTTTGAAATTTCCTCTAAAATATACCAGTTTTTGTATATTATTAGATGTTTTAAACAGTTTCTAGCATTCCAGGTGACATCTATCAATACTTTAATTTTAGAGGACTAATAGTTATTGATAACGAGCCTACTATGAAACTAAGCATTCACCTATACTTATATGTATTCTTTTGAACCATCCTATTAAATGTACAATTTTTTTGTATCTTATTAAATGTTTTAAACAGTTTCTACCGTTCCAGGTGACATCTATTAATTATTTATATTTAGTGGACTAATAGTTATTGATAACAAGCCTACTATGAATCTAAGCATTCACCTATACTTCTGTGTATTCTTTTGAACCATCCTCTTCAATGTACCAGTTTTATATATTATTAAATGTTTTAAACACTTTTTTGCGTTCCAGGTGACATCTATTAACTCTTTAATTTTAGAGGATTATGAGTTATTGATAACAAGCCTACTATGAAACTAAGCATTCACCAATACTTATATGTAGTCTTTTGAACCGTCCTCTTAAATAGACGAGTTTTTGTATATTATTAGATGTTTTAAACAGTTTCTATGGTTCCAGGTGGCATCTATTAATTCTTTAATTTTAGAGGACTATGAGTTATTGATAACAAGTGTACTATGAAACTAAGCATTCACCTATAATTCTTTGTAGTATTTTGAACCTTCCTCTTAAATGTACCAGTTTTTGTATATTAATAGATGTTTTAAACAGTTTTTAGCGTTCTATGTGACATCTATTAATTCTTTAATTTTAGAGGACTATGAGTTATTGATAACAAGCCTACTATGAAACTAAGCAGTCACCTATACTTCTGTGTATTCTTTTGAACTTTCTTCTAAAATATACCAGTTTTTGTATATTATTTGATGTTTTAAACAGTTTCTA